>NW_013677308.1:10159-14330 GCF_000517525.1 Limulus polyphemus | reverse complement strand
CTTGAGATGTGAGGAAACAATATTGTAACAATATAAAATGAACAGAGTTAGATTCAGTGGTGCCAAGTCCATCTTGAGATGTCAGGAAACAATATTGTAACAATATAAAATTAACAGAGCTAGATTCAATGTTGCCAAGTCCATCTTGAGATGTCAGGAAACAATATTGTAACAATATAAAACCCAGAAAAAGCGGCACTGACTTTCAAATCAAGCCCCCCTTCCAAAAGCGATACTGCCATTAAAAACAAACCGAGAAAAAGCGGCACTGAGTTTCAAATCTGTTCTTCATAGCTTATCCTCAGAATAGCAATTTGCGTGGCTTAGTTGGAATGTAGAATATGTCGTGTGGGTGGGCCGAAAAGTTCATGACTGTGAGTTTTTCTTAATTGAACAGCAGTGGGGATAGGATGGTTCTAAAACTATAATGATGTGAACTATTCATTGACCCAGTTAATAACCGAAACCACCTCTACAATTGTTTTATTGTGTGTTGAAGTCAACTATTACAAAAAACAAAACAAATAAGCAACCTCAGAATAAAACCGCACCCCACCACTCTAAAAAAAATTAAAGCGACTTTTGAAAAAACAAACCCAATTCCATTTATTATAAGCGGACTTGGCCACACTGAATCTAACTCTGTTAATCCAACAACATATAACTCAGTAACAAATAGACGTTTAAAAAGCGATCCAACAACATATAACTCAGTAACAAATGGACGTTTAAAAAACGTTCCAACAACATAAACTCAGTAACAAATGGACGTTTAAAAAGCTATCCAACAACATATAACTCAGTAACAAATGGACGTTTAAAAAACGTTTCAACAACATATAACTCAGTAACAAATGGACGTTTAAAAATTGAAGAGCAAGATAATTCTTAGTCAGGTGGTGCGCGAGTGGCTATTGGTTTATAAGTTCAAACTTGTGGGCGACAGTTTGTGATACAAAATATAACATCGTGATGACAATCTGTGTAAAACCCTTCCAGTTTCGGAATTCCCTAGTGGATCAGCGGTAAGTCTGAGGTTTTGTAACGCTAAAAATCGGGTTTCGATACCTGCAGTGGGCACAGCACAAATGGCCCATTGTATAGCTTTATGCTTAATAACAAACAAACAATCCAGTGTTTTAAGAGCTAAGACTCTATGTAGAAAACCATCGTGTTAAAACAACACCTGTCATGGAATTTTTAATGTTTATTTGTTTTTATTTTAATCACAAAGCTACACAATGGGCTCTCTGTGCTCTGCCCACTGCGGATATTGAAACCCTGTTTCTAGCGTTGTAAGTCCGCAGACATATCACTGTGCTACTGTGTGGGGAGCTTTTTAGTGAGGCACATTGATAGTGACAAATATATCTATTCTGACAAAGCATTAACAATGATAATACAGAACAGAACCACGTGCCCAGATCCCTGTCCTAATAATGTGAAGACCCTAAATTGCCACAGATCTGCTAACGATCAAGCGAAAAGTACACAATCTAATGTCCAGTATCTGATAAGACCACCTTCTGGACCTGTAGGCAGTAATAAATCATTGCATCCTGGTCCAGATTTCCCCATAACTCAAGCAGATAATTATGTAATCGTTGTTGATATGCTGGTTGTGGATATTTTGGTTCAAACTGTTAATAAAGCGTTACATTTATAGGTTCACTAGAGTTCAAATCTGGACGTTGTGGTATCAAGGTAAAAGTTGTAATCCATTCTGTATCTTTCAAGCGGTGGTAGTTCTGTTTCATCTTCCTGCAGGATAGTTCACGTATGCTCCAAAATTCCCCAATCAAATGGGGCAAGATGTTATCTTACAGAAGAGATATATACCATGTTGATTTGAGATCACTTAACACTTGTTCTGTTACCATCTCAAACGATGACTTCAAAAATCCTCGTGCTCGACAGCTGGCTATAAGAAACTGGTCAAAAGCCTTTACACGTTTCTCCTCTGAACTCATATGAGTCCAGATGTGAATTAGTGGAGATTCGACTGATCTGAGAATACTACGGACTATTAACAGGCAAGGGGGTTCATAACTAGTATGTTTCGCCAGTCAAAACAACGCAGCACTGCCTTTCGAAACAGGCCCAAAACAAGTGACAATGCCATTCAAAACAAGCCCAAAAAAGCGGCACTGCCATTCAAAACAAACCAAGAAAAAGCCACACTGCCATTCAAAATAAACCCAGAAAAAGCGGCATTGACTTTCAAAACAAGCCTCCTTCCAAAAGCAATACTGTCATTAAAAAAAAACAATTATTAGGTGTCTCTTACGATAAACTATCATTGAAAGGTATGTTTTTAATATTTTAATTTAAACGTTTTATCTTGTATGCTAAAGGGCATGGTCAGTGGCGTATCTAACTACAAGTAAATTAAACAATGGCTTAGAGCCTCGAGCAGCTGAAGGGGCCCGAAGTATGGGGATTTTTCCATCAGAACTTTGGTTGTTTTGTTTTTTTGGCGCTTTAGTATTTTACTCGTTCGAAGCAATAAAGCGTTTTCAGTGAAAGCGATCCAACAACATATAACTCAGTAACAAATGGACGTTTAAAAAGCGATCCAACAACATATAACTCAGTAACAAATGGGCGTTTAAAAAGCTAAATTTGTTTTATTTACAGACATATTATTATCATAAAAAAATAATTTTTTTACAGACATATTATTACCACAAAAAAATGGAATTTTTTATTTACAGACATTATCATAATTTTTTTTTAATTTTTTTTATTGACAAACATATTATTATCATAAAAAATATTTTTTTACGGACATATTATTATCACAAAAAATGACAATTTTTTATTTACAGACATTATCATAAAAATTTTGAATTTTTGTATTTACAGTCATGTTATTATCATAAAAAAATAATTTTTTTACAGACATATTATTACCACAAAAAATGACAATTTTTATTTACAGACATAAAAAATTTTAATTTTTTTTATTTACAGACATATTATTATCATAAAAATTTGTAATTTTTTCAGAACACCACATGTTTATAGAGTTGGAATAAAATAACTATTCACAATAATATGTTCCCCGCTGGGACAGCGGTACGTCTACGAATTTACAACGCTAAAATCAGCGGTTCGATTTCCCTCGGTGGACACAGCTGATAGTCCGATGTGGCTTTGCTGTAAGTAAAACACACACACACACACACACAATAATACAAAAATATGTTCATTAAAATAAAATACCGAAGACCATACATAGTGATGTATCGTTTTTATGTCATTTAGTCAGAAGACAACATATTTGATTTTCATTGTTGTTATGTGCAAAGATTAATCTTATTTTTAATATTTTAATTTTAAGTTTAGTGTATCACATTGTTATAAGCTATATTTGTATTGTTACGTCTCTGGTCGTTTGTTAATTTCCGGTATAAATTCTTCCGGAGGAACTTCAGCGATACAAGTCCTTTCTTAAATAAAACTAGTTTATTCTTCCTCAATACAACTTTGTAATACACTTAATTTCCACAGTCACTTTAACTTAAACACACGCTATAATTCACAACGATTCACGCACTTTACTTACGACTTGACTCGATTATCTGTCTCTATATCTCCCTATCTGCAACTATCTATGCCCTCTCCGCCTTATTTGCCGGGCTTATATACTAAAATAGGGGGCGTCTAGCAAATACTGGGATATTCGTGAGGTTCCCCGATCTTTCTAGAAACTCATCACGTGTTACCAGCGTCACGTGACTTCTTCTGTCGTAACAGTATGTTGTAATTTAAATGTTAGATAGAGGTTGCATCACGTTAAAATAAAGTTAGTTATACAATATTCGGGAATATTAATGAAAAAGAGGCTTTGCAAAATATATAGAACAAGGATTAGAGTATAAATGTGGGTAAATTGGCTAAGTAAGCTTGCAGTGAAACTGTGAAGCATCAAGAAGATAGAGGGTTGTTTCTACCCAGTAGAGTGAATCAGTTAGTGATTTTGCGTTTTTGGATCTATGTTAGCTATTGTGCATATTGAGTTACTTCGAACAAGTAAGTTTATTTTTTCGTTAGTGAGGTGCAGGTAGTGCAACTGTAAATATAGTTACAAAGTATAAAGAAAAGTTAAGAAGGAAATAAAACTAACTGGTTATTGTTAAATGAACTGTTTGTTTGTTTTGAACTTCGC
>NW_013677308.1:7990-9235 GCF_000517525.1 Limulus polyphemus | reverse complement strand
ATATTTGCTAGGTGCCCTCTATTCCTGTATATATGCGCGCCAGATAAAGCGAGACAATTAATCGGAACTTGAATTGCAGACAGGCAGAGACAGAGACGGACAATTGAGTCAAGCGCGGTAGTGACCGTAAGTAAAGTGCTTGAATCGTTGTGAATTATAGCGTGTGTTTAAGTTAAAGTGACTGTGGAAATTAAGTGTATTGCAAAGTTGTATTAAGGAGGAATAAACTAGTTTTATTTAAGAAAGGACTTGTATCGCTAAAGTCCCTCGGGAAGAATTTTTACGGGAAGTTAACAAACGACCAGAGACGTAACAATATGAACTTATGAGAGAAAGTAAAGAAAAGTGTAAGATAATGTTAACCACACTATATCTGCTAAATCCAGTGCCGACGAGGCCTTTCGGTCAATTTTAGTACTCGACTTGGATACAACAGATTTTACTGGTGAAACGTTATTTATATTGTTTGACAATAATTGTTATGGAGTGAATGGGATTAATTTGGTGAAATGTAACTTAATAATTTATGTCACAACACATTAAAATCTCAGGATTGTTTTTATGTATTTATTCATGTTTATATCATATATGATTTATTTATTTTAATGTAATATGTTTTAACCTGCCCATTATTCAGAAGAACCGGCGAACCAGCGTAAGCTAGTCTTCTTGAGAATGATCGTTTGGTTAACTTCTAGATATTCACAAAGTGAAGCCTCTGTCGCTATATTCTATATAGTTCATGACGTGTTACTAGCGTCACGTGACTTCCGCTGTCGTAACAATATTATTCTGTATTTCATACGTCTTTTTCGAAGTGTGTGAAATGTGGGTGCTAAATTTTGTGAATTAGTACGTCGGTTTGTTTGTTTGTTTGAAGTTAAGCACAAAGGGCTATCTGTGCTCTGCCCACCACAGGTATCGAAACCCGTTTTCTAGCGTTGTAACTCCGCAGACATGCCGCTGTGCTACTGGGGAGGATAGTAACCTTCAGATAAAATGACGCACAAAGCTTACGTGAGGAAAATTATCAAAGTAACCAATAACACGGAAAAACAACAACAACAACATTATTCAAATCTAAAACTTATAACACTTAAATACCCATTCTTTGTTTCCTATCAGGTACCCCTTCCTTCGGAGAGACCCCCCCCCCGGAGTCAGCGGTCAGCCAATAAGCTTATAACTCTAGAAATTCGTGGCGGGCAGAGCACAAATAGTACACTATGGTTTGATTGTTTTTAG
>NW_013677308.1:0-6990 GCF_000517525.1 Limulus polyphemus | reverse complement strand
AAAATTCGAGACGTCATGCATTTATTCCATCAAGTCAAATCTAGACACTCGGAAAACTGCCCCCCCCCCCAGTAGCACAGCAGTATGTCTGCGGAATTATACCGGGTGGGCAGAGCACAGATAGCCATTTGTGTAGCTTTATGCTTAATAACAAACAACACAAGTTGGGAAAATTTCTAGTCGTTACACGTTTTTAGACGTGATGCCAAAACTCTCTTTAACAAACAGACGCCCCTTAGTGGCACAGCAGGAAGTCTGCTGGCTTATAACGCTAGAAATCAGGTTTCGATACTCGTGGTGAAATAAAAATAGTTTTCTGCTGAAAGTTTGTGAAACAATAGAACTTGTTTGGTTTGTTATGAATTTCGCGCAAAACTACACGAGGACTATCTGACAAGGAAGAGAGAAAGTTTTAGCGTTGTCTTGCATTATTATCGCAATCTGCGGGTCGCGGGTTCGAATCCCCGTCACACCAAACATGCTCGCCCTCTCAGCCGTGGGGGCGTTATAATGTGACGGCCAATCCCACTGTTCGTTGGTAAAAGAGTTGCCCAAAAGTTGGCGGTGGGTGGTGATGACTAGCTGCCTTCCCTCTAGTCTTACACTGCTAAATTAGGGTCGGCTAGCGCAGATAGACCTCGTGTAGCTTTGCGCGAAATTCATAAAAAACCATTTACAAAGAAAACATTATTATCGTTACTAGCCTTGCGTTTCCGTCAGGACTATCGATTTGACTTTTCCTTGGTTGTTGATATAATAACTAGGGTCTTAGTATGGTACTTATGAGTTTGCGTGCAGACTGTCTTCGTTGATGAAAGGAACTAGGCTGGGTTGAGTCATTATTTTATCCATAAATGATTGAATACTGCATTTACTAGATTGGGGGGAGGGGGTCTGATATATATAAGATGGTCACGGCGTGAAGGGATAATGTGTGTGTAGACAGTGAGTAAGTGATCTGCAGTCAGAGAGTATTATTGAAGTTGAGCACGTTCGTTGTTATAGCGTTTGTTTTAGCGTGATTGTTGAAATTAAGTGTATCGTAAAGTTATATTTGTAAAGAATAAACCAGTTTTATTAATTAGGACTTGTGTCGCTAAAGTTTCGTCGGAGCGAAGTTACGGAAAATTAATTAACAAACGGAGACGTAACAACTGTATTTTACAGGGCCGAGAATAAGTGGCTTATATTATTTACCCGTAAGGGTGCCGAAGGTGTGATCTGTTTTAACCACTTGTGTCGTTTGTCAGTCAGTTAGTAGACACTAAAATGATGTCACATAAGAGACGCTTAAAGTTGCAATTTGTACTGTCGTGAAGTCAGTAAAACGTTCGCGTGCCACGAATCACGAGAAGAATTATGTACTCTGTAGGCTACAATACAGCATGATGTATGAACTTCAAAAGCAAGAAATAAAAATATTTGTTACTCCTGACACAGAACACTTTTGTGGAACCTGCGGAAGTACATCTAGTACCTTAATACCGATTGTCCTAAACATAGTTCAGCCAGTAGTTGAATTGAGTGTCTTAGGTAGCTAAGCCTAAACGCAGCTCAGCCAGCAGTGAATGGGTGTATTAGGTAGCTAAGTCTAAACGTAGCTCAGCCAGTAGTGAATGAGTGTCTTAGTTAGCTAAGCCTAAACGAAGCTCAGCCAGTAGTGAATGAGAGTCTTAGTTAGCTAAGTCTAAACGTAACTCAGCCAGTAGTGAATGAGTATCTTAGGTAGCTAAGCCTAAATGTAGCTCAGCCAGTAGTGAATGGGTGTCTTAGGTAGCTAAGCGTAAACGTAGCTTAGCCAGTAGTGAATGAGTGTCTTAGATAGCTCAGCCTAAACGTAGCTTAGCTTATAGTGAATGAGTGTCTTAGATAGCTAAGCCTAAACATAGCTAAGCTAGTTGTGAATGAGTGTCTTAGATAGCTAAGCCGAAACATAGCTAAGCTAGTAGTGAATGATAGTTAGCTAAGCTCATCATTGTTTACGTAAATTAGAAAATATTTATATTGTTGTTGTTTTTTAGAACAAATCTGCGCAAAGGGTTATCCGAGCTCCATCAGTCGGGGAATCGAACCTTGGATTTTGACATTGTAAGTCCATAAATTTATTGCTGTTTTACCAGGAGACAACACACATGTATATGACATCAACTAGTTGTTTAACAAAAAATAAAATATATTAGGGTTATTTTAATCATTTTTATTGATATTTATAACGTTATTAAATAACTGGGTACGCACGGGTAGGTTCTAAATTCATAAACAACATTCGGCGTTTATTGTGTTAATATAACAGTTTTTTTTTTAATTTTTTCTTTATCATTTCATTTGTATTTATTTATTTCAGGTGGCGTTATTTTTGTTTACAAACTCTAATTAGTTATAATAATTTGAAAATAGTACTTGTATAATTTTTAGATTATTATATGACATTAAAGCCGTAAAAGCCAACACAATGTACAGTAATGGGAACGATGTGTTGCTTGTAGTTATTATCATATTGTTACGACAGCGGAAGTCACGTGACTCTGGTAGCACGTGGTGAGTTTCTAGAAGAATCAGGGAACATCTCGAATAATCTAATATTTGCTAGGTGCCCTCTATTCCTGTATATATGCGCGCCAGATAAAGCGAGACAATTAATCGGAACTTGAATTGAAATTGAATCTAAAACTTATAACACTTAAATACCCATTCTTTGTTTCCTATCAGGTACCCCTTCCTTCGGAGACGACCCCCCCCCCCCGGAGTCAGCGGTCAGCCAATAAGCTTATAACTCTAGAAATTCGTGGCGGGCAGAGCACAAATAGTACACTATGGTTTGATTGTTTTTAGACCTAACGCCACATTGGGCCATCTGTTGTGGCCACCGCGGGGAATAGAACCTTGGATTTTAGCGTTGTAAATCCACAGCTTTGTGCTTTAAAACAAATAAACCCTTAGAAAAAACAAAAAATGAGCATCCCGAAATAAAACCCGAATTCTCATGGAATGTTGCCAGAGATACTGTAAGAATGTATGAGTAATGTACCTAACCAACGAATTTAAAATCACCAAGTAGGAGAGAGAAAAACAATATCTTGAACTCCCCCACCACCCTAGTTTTGTGCCAGCTGATGAAGCCGCAACGGTGAGACGTAGTTTGAAAAAAAAAATAGTTTTTTTTAAATTATTTGGAGAATAAAGGTGGATTTCTTATTATCGAAAATTGCTAAACCTTTCCAGTGTGCAGTACAAATTTTAGAAAAAAAACAAAACATTACAATAACAGTTTAAAACAACGAAATGTTACAGTAGTTAACAAAACAAAACACTGCAATAACTGTTTAAAACAACGAAACGTCACAGTAGTTAACCTGTATAAATAAATTCTTTCTGTCATAACCAAATGTACAATACTGTCAGAATACTCCGTAGTCTTATTTGTTATTTAAACCCAATTTTTTTTATAGTCATGTCCAATGTTCACTCTAATTTATTCAGTCTATATGCTGAATAAATTTTTTCATGTGCACCAGTATCAAGACAATGTGCGGATGTGCGCTAACAGTTTTTTTTTTAGGGGGGGGATTTTTAGACCATCGACCCTATTGAATCATTGCGTCGCTTTATAATGGCTTTGCTACCAGTTGGTTATTTGGGCTTTAGGCCTATCGACTGCCTGGGTCATTAAGGTCGTCCTCACCATTACTAAGGTGGTGCGCGGCACTTGATTGGTTATTGTGGCGCCGCGCAACTTAGAGGGAACACTAATCATGTCTCTACAAAATAATTTTGACCTGTTCACGTGTTCCTGCTACGTAGGACCAAGTCATTCATTAAAAGTTTGTAAAGGTTCGATGAAATGCATTTAAGAGCTATTTAGTAGCAAATACTCAACCAAAATTTTATAACTATTTGTTAGGTAAAAACCGCGTAGGTTTTATTTTGACTTTTCTTGCTAGGCTTCTTAAAATGCATAATTACATAGTTCGACAATAATTCAGAGATAAATGAACTTTTTGATTGACCTGTCCCTGATTTGCAGAGGTGTAATGGGGGGTAGGAGAGCGTGTGCACGCGTACATTTTTTAGCCGAAATCACGGTTATACAGAAGATTTCACATTCTGGCATTTCTTTATTTAGCACTACATCACCGCTGATCGTTAGATGAGTCCTCAGATCTTGAGCCTAAGTCCAAGTCATTGGAATCACTGTCTTTGGAATCCAAGTCACGAGCCCCCTGACTTACTTACCCCTGTCGGGTGATCCTGGAGACTATTGTTGCATTTTAATTTATTTTGTCGTTTGAGCATCAAAATAACCTAAAAAGTTTCAAAAATACTACGATATATTTCGACTATATTTGTCAGGGGTGGGGGATTGTAAAGCACAAAGGTACACAACAGACTATCTGTGCTTTGCTCACCACGAGTATCGCAACTTGATTTTTAGCGTCGTAAGTCTACAGACTTACCGCTGAACCACTGTTCATATAATGTGAGAGGTGTGAAGAGTTCGCGAACGAACCTTAGGTTAAAGTTATCACTATGACTTTAACAATAACAAATGCGTTTGCCTTCTATCCCTAGTCAAAATAGTTAACAGAAAAAAAAGGCTCTCGAATTAACTTAATTGTCTAGATGGACACGTGAAAGACGTCTATCAAAATTAGATACCGTCCACAGTTTTAATTTTATAAAGCCAAACACTACAATTGTAGGTGTAGTAGCAGCAGCTGTAGTTACGCGAGAAAAGATAGACGCAAGACGTCTGTTATGACGCTTGTACTACAGGCACAGCTGTCAGTTAACTGGAGAAATAATATTTTTGTTTTTCTTCTGAATAGCTACTACAGATAGAATCCATTGTGTAAAACAGTGGCGTAGGAAGCGGAGCACTTTTCAAATCTTCCAAAATAAAAACGCAGAATCCAGAACCCAAGAGTTTCCCGGGCCCTAAGGCTAGCACTGGACCCCGACCCGTAATGAATGCATCTGTGGCGCACATTCTCTCGCTTCGCTCAGTCAAATAAACATTGCCCCACTCCCCTTTTAATTTGCTTGCTACACCTCTGTAAAAGGAAAGAAAGTCGCTCCTGAGTAGGATTACCAACTGTCCTGCTTAAAGACAAAATGTTCTCAAATGTCACAAAATATCCTACTGTTTGTAACATCTCTGTTTCAAAGTCTACAGGCGATATGTGGTCTCATAAATAGTTACGTTGTTTCGTCATATAAGTAGTTAGAAGGAAATAAAACTTAGAAGAGTACTTTTTATGGTTTTGAAGATCGGCGTAAAATGAAAAGCCTTTTCTCCATGATTTTGTTTGTTTGTAATTAAGCACAAAGCTACTGCCCACCACAGGTATCGAAATCCGGATTCTAGCGTCGTAAGTCCACAGGCATACCGCTGTGTCACTGGGGGTGTGTCACCGTGGCTTTCTCCATGATTAGGAGCGTTGACAGCCTATACGAGAACCGGGGCAAATATCCTCACCGGGCCCCCTTTCTCTCTCTCTCTCTCTCTTTTCAAACAATTTTTAAAAACATATTAAAAAGAAGATCCTAAATTCGGACAGCAACGAACTCGTAAAGAAAGTAAAATCATAGCTCACAGTTTAAGCGTAAATACTTTAATAAAGTAACAACAAATGTCTATTAAATCTATATATTCATTGTTACTAAAATTATTATTTCAATCATTCTTAACGTATCAAGTGTCTATATGCAAAGAAAAGTCGAAACTATGATTTTTTTGATTAAATGAAGATATGACCTGAAGATGCTTTACTGGCTTTAGGGCATAATCAGGTTTTATTCGCCGGGACTTCTGGGTAGTAATGAAAAAAATTCGACTACAGCAGTAACTGGTTATCAGTTTTAGCCCCGTTTTCCATTTCTAATAATATATTGCCAAATCAATATATATTGATACTGTTACGACAGCGGAAATCATGTGACGCTAGAAGCATGCTTGCTGGAGTTTCTAGAAAGATCATGACTGTTCCAGGCAACTCTAGTCTTTTCTAGACGCCCGGCAAATAAAGCAGAGATATAATTGCGGATAGACAGATAACTGAGTAAAGTGAGCAGTAGCGACCGTAAGTAAAGTGCGTGAATCCTTGTGAATTATAGCGTGTGTTTAAGTTAAAGCGACTGTGGAAATTATGTGTATTGCAAAGTTGTATTGAGAAAGAATAAAGTAGTTTTATTTAAAAAAGGACTTGTATCGCTGAAGTTCCACGAGAAGAATGTTTACGGGAAATTATCAAACAAGCAGATACATAACAAATTGGTGTAAGAAGTGGGATGGAAAAGAAAAAAATGGAAACGAGAAGTGGCAAATCAAACTACAGCTTTGTATATTTGATGGCAGCAGTACAGGAACAGCAAAAGAAACAAGAAGAACGAGAAAATAAACAAGAAGAGAGACTACAACAGCGGCAACTGGAACAAAAAAGGTTGTTGGAACTGTGGAGAGCAAGGACATATGAAGAGCCAGTATAAAAAGTCAGCTTCAGGTGTAAAATGCTAAGCACACATAGTGTCTACATGACAGGAAAGGTGCTGGATCATAAAGGAGTACCAGAAGCCATACAGAAGCTTTGTGGTGTGACAGGACATTCTACAAGGTTGTGGGGACCAGTGTGGGTAACTATTGAGCTCATGGGCATAAAGGACAGACAGGAAGTATACTTGGCTGCCATTGAAGATGAATGCATCTTAGGATTGGACTATCTACTACCGAGAAAGTTTGTAATTGATTTTGATAAATTGATGTTTGGGAACAACAAAGGCCAAGTTCCGGTAACTGTTAAAAGACAGGTTGAACTAATTAGGTGCCATCAAGCTGAAGTCAAGCCGACTGAAAGAGCTGATGATGGTGAAATGGAACCAAATATAGACATCAAGGCAGAACAGGGGAAAGACCAAGATTTGAAGCCATTGATTGATTTCCTAAAAACAGTGTTGTGCTCCTTGCTTGGGAGAAGGTGTCTAATCTAAGCCCTG
>NW_013677307.1:12143-15060 GCF_000517525.1 Limulus polyphemus | reverse complement strand
ACATGAAGATCAAATTAAAGCGTTCTACAAATGTGTAGAAGGAATCCTAATAAAGTAGCCAGTCAGGTTTTGACCAAAAATTGTGCAACCCACATCCTGATGAAACGTTAACGTATTTTTACCAACTATACAATGTCACACAAACACTCTTCCTTCTTGCCGTTATGAGCATGTAAAGAGACACAAACAGTTATAATCTGAGTAATAATTTCACATTACTGAAATACGTATTTTTACGTCATATCAATGAAATGATTTTCATTATAACTTTATAAACTCAAAAAAACTTGGATATTTTAATACTACTTTTATACATGGTTTTATATATAATACGAAGTTTGGGTTTATGTTTTTCACTCTCAGGAATCGTACGGCACGTGAGATTCCCAGAGATTCTACATATTCTGATATTTATTTTTTTTCCATCTGAAAAATGCGGATTCCTTTAAGAATATTTCAAACCGGCATCACGGTTTCAATTCAGAATTCTATGATTCATAATAATATTTCATATTTTACGTCGTACTTACCGTATCCTTCCATGAAGCTTTGTCCAAAGCTGTAGTCTCTCGGATTAGTTGATAATCAATCTTCCTGTAATATAGTTAGCAAGTACTCATTATAAAACTAATTTGGTGCAGTTTGTTGATGTAGATATTTTGTTTTAAATAATAAACCTTACAAATGAAAATGCTCAAAATATGATAAATATTAGTTATTACTAAAACTAGAATCTCATTTAAAGAGAAAAAAATGCATTTCCATCAGTTTTGTCATTGTAAGTGAAACAGAATGGTAAACCTTCAGTAATAAAGCCATTGCTATTTTATAAAATATTAGGATTTATCTTATTTCATGAGATGCATTAATGTTGGAGCTTGTCCAAGAAAAGCGTAGATATCATAGGCTATTTCTTTGAGTGGATGTTAGACGACACTTGATATGAGATTAGATAAATAGGAAAACTATGGAATGGGAACCTGTATTCTGGTAGGATAAAATGTGTCCGTCAATTACTGGTAACAGACGATTCTACTGGCTTGGGAAGTAGTCACCAGACTAGGTCTTACTTACGTACAAAAACATATTTGAAGACATAGCATTCAGATTGATAACAGTCTGTCATTAGAGGCCCAAATCAAGTAATTTTGTGGATCGAACGTTTACATACATTATGTAAAACCCGACAACACTACAGAAAGAACTAGATGACAGGTGACGAACGTGTGACGTTGTTGCACAAAGAACAATACAACAATTACAGATGAACAGTATGTAATATCAACAAGAAATGCTGCCCATAGTGATGAAAAGTAACAATAAAAACTGAAACGTCATACTATTCATGCACTGGTAATTTAGCAGAAGTAAAAACATTGTTACATTCCTTTCTCTGTTCACCTCACTTGGTGACAAAGTTTTGATCCTTTCTGTTCACAAGGCTTCTAAAACAGTCTGATCATTATGATATCATCCCGTTAGCGCAAAAAAAGAAAACTGTGTCCTGAGAACATGTGTGCTAATAAAGATGATTATCAAAGCCCACTATTAGATTAGAGTAGCCGAAGAGTTGATGGTGGGTGCTTTAGACTTTACACCCTCCCTCTATTATATATTCAAACGCCTTAACAACCAGGACATGCAAGCATCTCCCTTCGTCATAGGTGTGAAAATATGACATCTATAATCACTAATTATGTAAAAACTACATGATTATCAAGTTAAAGTATTATTGTTAACAAACTTTCCAATGGAATTATTGTAGTAACGCTTATCTCTCTCAGTAACATGTCGGTGGTGTCAGAACAGCTAAGACTACTCACAATGTGGTCGTTTTAAAACCATTATAGCAATTCAGTAAGTGAAGGTTTTGGGATAGTTATGACAACACTTCGAGGAGATGTCGGAATAGGAATAACTTAATACGTGAAGGTCTGAAAACAGCTGTGACAGCACAACTTCGTGACGGTTTCAGGACATCTATATGCTAGTTCAATTCGTGAAGGTTTCAATTCAGCTAAAAGAATCAAACAAGTGAAGGGTCTTAGGCTTAGAGAACTCAATACGTTGAAGTTTCGGAACAGTAACAACTCCTTAAAAAGCTTTAAAAGTAGTTAAGACATGAAGTTTTCGCAATTCCTAAAACAGCCCATTACGTAATAGCTTCAGAATAACTATGGTAACTAACCAAGTGAATCTTACAGAATAGTCTTTACAGTTTAATGTTAGAGTTTTGTAATGATGGAGGTTGCTGTAAATGTATAACAAACAGCTATCAGAATAAGTGCATCAACTTAAAACGTGATAGTTTCAAAGTAGCTTCGATACGTGAATAACAGAAACGCATATTGACTTGGCTTTCGTTTAACCATAAATCAAAGAGATGTTCCTGACATTTGGAAACAGTTAGTTGTGGTACTTATCCACGCACAGAAACTGAGTCTTGTAAAGATTATCATGTTTTGTATTAATGATTGAATAAGTGTTAAGACTCTCCAAGACTAAGTTACCCATTTGTTGTTTGTAGTCATTATTTCGTGGGTAATATGTATAAGTATTACATATTATCGGATAACTCGAGTTGTAAATAGATATTTTCAATAAAGGTTTTGTGGCTTTTGTCTCTGTGTAAGGAACATAATTTGATTTCAAATAACAGGTATATTAGTTCACCAGATTTTTTTCACTGATTATAGAGGAAGGAATATAAGATAATTCAAAGCCATTGAAGGTGACTTTGTTCAGCATCTTGAAATGTGTACTTTAAGTATATTAGAAAGCATAGTTAGGTCAGTGAACTTTACGTATCAAAGATGAAAGTACAGAATTCAATACCCGTCTGTCTGTGTTAACAAGATAACTCGAAACGTCATGAAAATAAAAACAAAAAAAAGCATTTTATTCAATTACAGCAGTT
>NW_013677307.1:9077-11340 GCF_000517525.1 Limulus polyphemus | reverse complement strand
CCTTATAAATGTCTGTCATAATGACTAGAAGAAGAAGACGCTAAATGACTATATGTAATTCTGTGTACTCATAAGTTAATTGTTATTTTTATTTGGATTATTGTGTTTCAGTATTAACAAACTGTAAAAATTCACAACGTTTTATATTATAAATACAAATAAATCAGGATGGATAACCTAAATATCATGATGTGTTTTGTAGTCACTGAACAAAGAATGTAAGTTTTAATTGTTGTTATACGCTATTGGAAGATTTGTTGTATTTTCCAATGACAACGACGCGTGTTTGCTCGTGATATTCTGAAACAAAACGTATGAATTAATAACGAATGAGAAAATTTGATTTATAGTAGACAATACACGTAAATATTTGTTCCGATTAATATGACATTTAATCATTAAGAAGAAAGGTATAATAATAACAAGCCTAACAGTGTTAAACAAAGTTTTAAATAAGTGAGATTAAATATGTATATAAATTTTTACTTTAAATTCTCAATAGTTGTTTCATATCTAATTTTAAGCATAAAATCTAAGAAATGCAAGAGGTTCTTGTAAGGAATACGAAAAGGATCTTTCAAGTAAAAACAAACAACTAAAGATTTACAATCAAACGAATGTGAATTACTTTTGTAAGGAATGTCACGAAGTTATTTAAAATATTAAAACAACAACAACATATCTATAACTAGCTGAATAAAAGGGATTGTTGTAAGGAATTACTTGAAACTTTTTCAAGTAAAAAGTAATAAATAAGGTTTACTACAAAACAAATAAAAACAACAACAACAAACAAAACAGAGTGAAATATGCAGAAATAAAAAAACTCTACATTTTAAAGACAGTTGAAATAATTAATTTACAGGAATTGTAAAAACAAGTGGTATTGATTAGCCTGAAGAAATGTTTACAACTTTTAAACAAAGAGCAAATTATTAATTAATTTTTTAGAAGCTTTTAAGTCTGACAATTAGTGAAACCGTTCATCTTATAAAGTTTATTTAAACTTAGGTCCACTGAAATCTCGTAATTCATGAAAAATTCGAAAGGATTTGGTTGTAATAAAACTCATGCATTTTAACAATATTTAAATTAATTTGTTCGTAGAAATATTCTCTACTCGCAGTGAAATACATTTTATAAAAAGATTCTCAGCTTACCAGAACTAAAGTTTCTACCCAATTTCTCTTTCGCTTCGAATGCTAACGGGTAAGTAAATAAATCTGTAGTTCCACATTTTTCGTTAGTTTTGTTGTAAACACATTCAAGGTAACACAGCTAAATATTCAAACAAAATATAGTTATATATAATTCATTCTGTTCATTTTTCACTCAAATAAAATACATTTTGTAGATTCTTAGTGATAATTTGATACATCTTGTAGATCATTTTCCATTTTTATCAAATTAACTTGCTCGTTTTATCGATTAAGTGATATTTAATTACATGGTATAGTCTATTGAAAGGTATTGAAAGGCCTAATAGCCAATCATGGAACTTATTATACTTTTTTTGGCACGGAAAACAAAAGGCATCTGCTATCTCTATAGCTGTAAGTGTTCCTCGGGGTTCTATAATACAGTGGAAAGTTAGTATTGAGTTGTTTGTTTTCCGGAATGTATATGATCACTAGGGGAAATCTATAACCTCGTGAAACATTATCCTAGAACAGTTGTTGGAGTACTTATAGGAAAACCAGTAAAATTTAGACAGTTTGATAAAGTGTTTCTCGGGGTTCTATGAAACAGTAGAAAGTATTGAATTCTTTGTTTTCCGGAAAATATGGTGTATATAGTGAAATAATGATAAAATATTGTTGAATGTGCTCTGACAATCACCACGAGAAATCCAAAAACTCGTCACATTATCCTAGAACAGTTGTAGGAGTGATTACACAAAAACTTGTCACATTATCCTAGAACAGTTGTTGGAGTGCTTACACAAAAACTCGTCACATTATCCTAGAACAGTTGTAGGAGTGCTTACACAAAAACTCGTCATATTATCCTAGAACAGTTGTTGGAGTGCTCACACAAAAACTCGTCACATTATCCTAGAACAGTTGTTGGAGTGCTGACACAAAACTCGTCACATTATCCTAGAACAGTTGTAGGAGTGCTTACACAAAACTCGTCATATTATCCTAGAACAGTTGTTGGAGTGCTTACACAAAAACTCGTCACATTATCCTAGAACAGTTGTAGGAGTGCTTACACAAAAACTCGTCATATTATCCTAGAACAGTTGTTGGAGTGCTGACAC
>NW_013677307.1:4740-8077 GCF_000517525.1 Limulus polyphemus | reverse complement strand
AACAGTTGTAGGAGTGCTTACACAAAAACTCGTCACATTATCCTAGAACAGTTGTAGGAGTGCTTACACAAAAACTCGTCACATTATCCTAGAACAGTTGTAGGAGTGCTTACACAAAAACTCGTCACATTATCCTAGAACAGTTGTAGGAGTGCTTACAGGAAAATCAGAAAGATATGCACACTTTGATAAAGTGTTTCCAATATTAAGGATTATCCAACTAACTAATGAAAGTTGATGAATGTCACGCGACACTTGGATCTGGAAATAATACGTTTTTGAATACGTTAAAATCACAATTTCATATATTACACGATTAAGTGTCTCCAACGGATTTTGATTTCTCGGCTTACAAAAGAAAGGTGTCTGAGAACGTATTTTAAGTGTCATAAAGAAAGGAAATGTACACTGAACAGTTTAGCGCACTCTAGCAACTTATACGATGTAGAGGAATACAACACACATATAGGAACATCGGGTTCTTATAGGGCACGACCCAGTAATTAGGGTGCTCAACTCGCAATCTGAGGGTAGCGAGTTTGTATCTCCCGTCGTCGAACATTCTCGTCCTATGTGGCTGTTGGGTGGGCCAGGCAAATCTTTTTGGCATACAAAAATACTTTTCGATCATAAGCTAGTTGAGATTAAGGTCGTAACGGAAGATGGGGGGTCATCATATTAAGATGAGTAATTTCATATTAAAATCTCTGTCATCAGAACATGTAGGGTAAAGGAACATAGTTTTTTCTCCACCGAATGACATTCATTAGGGTGTGTAAGAAAGACAAAACTAAATGTTAGCTTTTCAGGTAAATGACTTTTATCATGGATGTCGCAAAGAAGATCGTTTGACTGACTAACATCTTGACTGTGGTGTTTCTACTGACATTAATTTCAATCATTATGGTATCTCCAGGCTTAACTTATTTGTTGGTGTACAGTTCTGAAGACGAAGAAATGTAATGACTATCTCTTTAAGCGTAACGGGAGTAGTGTTTCACCACATACGTTTTTATAATCTGAACTGTTGAGAAAGTAGATCCTGGGAAAAAAGATTAATTGAACTATCCATAGGTTCAGTTTCAGTCTATAGGCCATAATGTCAAAGATTCTTGAACTCTTAAGAGTCTGTTCATTAGAAGCACAGAAAACAATATTAGACTGGTCATAGGTCAGTTTCAGGCTATAGGCTATAATGTCAGAGATTCTTGAACTCTAAGAGTTTGTTCATTAGAAGCACAGAAAACAATATTAGACTGGTCATAGGTCAGTTTCAATCTATAGGCTATAATGTCAGAGATTCTTGAACTCTTAAGAGTTTGTTCATTAGAATCACAGAAAACAATATAATAAAATAATTAATGAGGATGTTGTTTTCTTGATGCAAAGCTAAACAATGGGCTATCTGAACTCTGTTCGCCAAGAGAAATCGAAACCCGGATTATATCGTTGTAAGTCCGTAAACTTACCTCTGAACCACCGGGGGCATCAATAACGAAAGGTTTATTATGAAAATTTGCATTAAAATTTGGAGCATTTGGTAGGCTATGTTCACGGCCCAGGGCAAGAGTTAATTTTAGGGGGCCTTTTTGGTAGATTTATACTTTTTCATACGGTATGTTACTATCCATACAATCTACTTCGCATAAATTTCCGAGCAGAGATCTAAGTGGATTAAAAAAAGTAAAACTAAGAACCAAATTCGAATACTATAAATAATATTAGACTCAGAAACAATGGCATTCATAAACGTAAAACGTTTTAACCTATTTATTTACTTTTATGTTTTACTATATTTATTTTGATTTTTGATTTTCATCTATTTTTTTGCCCCCCAGTGGCACAGAGGTATGTCTGCGGACTTACAACACTAGAATCCGGGTTTCGATACCCGTGGTGGGCAGAGCACAGATAGCCCATTGTGTAGCTTTGTGCTTAATTACAAACAAACAAACAAACCACATGTATTTTAAAACTTTATCATGACTTCTTAAAGCCAAAATCAGTTTGTAAATTCGTCATGAATCTCTTAGTAGGCACTTCGATAGCGCATTTCAGTTATTTAAACGAACAGTTTCTATCTTGTAATTTGCATGTTGGCATTGAATGGAACTGGAGGAATCAACGCATTTGTCTCTTATTGTAATCCACGAAGTTGATTAATGCGATAAGTTGCTACTAGTAAATATGATGCATCATTAAAATATGGATAACTAAGTTTGAAACAAATTAATATATTTTATCATTTGACCGATCATGAAGCTCTGACGAGAATGTTATGTGAACATTTCATATAATTCTTTATGGACATTTTGATTCTCAATAAAACTTCCTCAGATTCATAATTACGTTATTGATATGGCATAATATATAATAATGTTTTGGCTAACATTTTTGGTGTAGCGAAATGGGTAATCCTAGCTAGAGGCGTTCTCAAAGGAAAGTCGGAGGATTTAACTGGAGTGAGGTTAACCCAACTT
Source organism: Limulus polyphemus (assembly GCF_000517525.1). Classification (NCBI taxonomy): domain Eukaryota; kingdom Metazoa; phylum Arthropoda; class Merostomata; order Xiphosura; family Limulidae; genus Limulus; species Limulus polyphemus. The sequence goes on along the minus strand of NW_013677307.1, from coordinate 5,597 downwards.
TGTGCGGACGAAGCGTCATTTAATAAACCATATCTCTAAGCGGTTGTATGTTTATATTTATCCAAAAGTATATCAGCACTTCAAAGAAATTTATCTTTGGAATTTTCAGCCCTTTTTAAGTTGACTTAATGCCATTTCAGATAAGAGCTGTAAAAGGTAAATATCACGTTGACAACAAAGAGGAAGAAAAACTGACCATACGTGATAGTTTTGAACACATTTAATACCTGTGATATAAAACAACATCGACTGACAGAAAAAAACACTATTAGTAATAAAATGTAAACTATAATTAGCAAGCTGGTGCGGCCATATTGGACCGTTAGGATTTATCCACTACAAAGTTTACCATCAAACCATATCCAACCGGATTATCAAGTGTTAATTTTAGGACGTATTAAATGGTACTTTCGTATTCTGAACAATGAGTAAAAGAGAAATATGTGTTATTGTATCAAATGAATAAAATAGCTATATAATTTGATTTAACAAATATAAGGATTGTATGTTATTCACATTAGAATTCATTTTTTTGTTCCTCATTAAATCATAGATAATCGTAGGCCAATAGGTAACTCAACAGCATGCTTAAGTAGAATTCAGCAGTGATCACGTATAGCACACCAGTTCTCATAACCAGCAATACCTGTTGTTATATTGGTCTTTTTATGATTTTGCTGATATAAAAATACCATTATACTGTCATGGCGGCCTGGCATGGCCAGGTGGTTAGGTCGTTCGACTCGCAATCTGAGGGTCGCGGATTAGAATCCCCGTCACACCAAACATGTTCGCCCTTTCAGCCGTGGGGGCGTTATAATATGACGGTCAATCCCACTATTCGTTGGTAAAAGAGT
>NW_013677307.1:2062-4403 GCF_000517525.1 Limulus polyphemus | reverse complement strand
GTTTTAGAGCAAAGCCACAATCTGTCTAATTGTCTAATTTTGTTAATTGTGAATAATATAACGAATTATGTTTTTTTTTTACTTCTAATTCATTACTATTGCTGACATTGTTTTGATTTCTCCCGGTGGGTCAGCGGTACATTTACGGACTTACAAAAAAAAATCGGCTAAAATCGGTGTTTCAATTCCCCACGGTGAACAGAACGCAGACAGTCCAGTGTTTGTTTTTTTAATTATGCACAAAGTTACACGAGGGCTATTTGTGCTCTGCCCACCACGAGTATCGAAACCCGGTTTCTAGCGATGTGAGTCCGCAGACATACCGCTGTGCCACTGGGGGGCGATAGCCCAGTGTGTGACTATTTACTAAAAATTAAGGAAGTAACTAACAGTTATTTTAATATTAATAACGTAGTTTTTTTTGTATTTTCGTTTTATTTGGAGATTAAGTTGTTCATTAAGTCCTAGCCAAGCACCCTTTAATGATTTTTTAATATCTTGAAAAACTTGTATCGCGTTTAATAGAGCTCTTAATTTCTAGCATCCTCGTAGTAATGTTGTCATTTGATATGTTTGAAATTTAATAAATCAACTTTGTAATGAAGGCCTAATCTTGGAAGTTGATGCACCTGAAAGGTTTGGATTTTTCCCATTTCAGTTGGATTACATAATTTTCTATTGTATAGAAAGAATTCTGGGAACTCTTACTTGTCACTTACAATGAATACTATATATTCTATTGATAAAAAGTTCAATAAAATCACATTATAAAGGAAATATATGGTGTATATTGGTGCTGTTATTCATTTACTTACTAAGTATTAGATTTACTATCTATTATAGTAATAGGATAATTCTTACCTTCTGATCTAAGAGCCCAGGCCTTACAGTTGACAAGCCAATCTTATCGTAGTCCGTACAGTTCGTGTGGTATGGAGGAGGTAAGAGATACGAAGTTTGCTACCAAGGTGAATAGAATAGTATTTTAATGGTGCGGTGAAACTTTTTAATGCAACGAATATGCTACACGATGGTACAATGTCGTTGTCATCACATGACGACTGACTTCGATTTCAACTCAAGTTTTATATTTGCAACGTTTTCCACACCAAGAACACTTAACCAGCGTATAATTTCTTTAAAAAATGAACATTCTACTAAATATAATTTCTATTGATTTTCACGACTTATTTAGGTCTAAAATACGCATGAGCAGTTCATTCAAAACTACATGCTTATCACTTTGTGCACATGCATTCCGACGTTTCTGCGTTATCAGCTAAGATTGTCTTTGTCATAACTTTATATTTATCTTACTTTGGAATAATTTAGCTTCAGTTCGTTTAATAAACTGCTATAAACGCCTTCTAATTACTTTTTCTTTACTATATGTTTTATTCTTTGTTCTTGTGAATTTTTTTTTGAACTTGTAAAACAGTTTCATACACTGAACACTCATAACTGTTTCGTAATAATATTCGGTTTGGTCTGTCCTGAGAACGCGCGCGTACTTCATTTCCACGGATGTAAATAAAAGGCGGACGTAAATAAATTTTAGTAGACATTGAGTACAACATATGAAAAGTTTATCAAAGTTCTTAAAATGGTCTAATGTTAGATCGTATAATAACATTATTTAGTGATAATATTAAGTACGATAAAATGTAACCCTAAATAAGATATAGAAAACAAATTTACACAAGTTACAATGTTCATTTATCTCTTTATTGATTATAAGCCGTACTTAATAAAGGTTTAACTGAGTTAGGCCTAAGACAAGTGGACTCACAGATATCGGTGTCTACAATTAGAATTCTTCTGTATTATTCTAAAAATTCTGTATTTAAAGAAGTACTGTTGTAATAAAAATACTAATTGGACCACAAATGTTTTAATGGTCTCTGCTAGTATAAAATATTGTATTTATGAGCTGAGGGAAAATTCCTCTCCTTACCTGAGTGAAAAAGTAGATGTACTTTAAACCTGTTTTTAGCCGAATGCTGTTATCACGTGGGTTTGGAAATACGTATGGTGAATGAACAGTTATAATTGCCGTGTTAGAAATGTATTCGTCGATCGGTACTCGAACAGAAAAACCCAATTCTAGCAAGATAAAAAAGTTACGGTTATTTAATTATTCTGAATATTGAAGCTAGTTTTAATTTTACTTGTTCAACTTTATTTTGGATGTCTTATATATCACTGAGGAAGTTATTTGTTGAAATTTTTATCAAAAAATCATGTATATAAAAAAGTTTCCATTTTTAGAACATTTTAGATAAAGAATGCCAAAATATTTTATTTAATGTTTTCAAAGCTGTAATGTAAACATTATGTTACG
>NW_013677307.1:0-1549 GCF_000517525.1 Limulus polyphemus | reverse complement strand
TCACGCTATAACAAACGCTATAATTCACAACGAACGACACACGCGTTCGACCCAACAGTATGTCTCTATCTCTGTCTGCAGTTCAATTACATTACATTGTTACCGTCAACTCTTACCGGTCTTATATACATGAATACCGCATATCTAGTAACCTCTCGAGGCTTCAAGAGGGGACATGAACGTTCTAGAAGCGCATGACGTGTTACTAGAGTCACGTGACCTCCGCTGTCGTAACAGTTACTTGAAAACAACCACTATAAATATATAAACTGTGAGAGAAAGTTTTCTCATTGTTTCTGACGCTTTTAATTTCTCAAAACGTCAAACAGGTGAAAGAAAATGGCAAATAAATGAGAAATAACGTAATTAGCGTTATTACAATGTACTTCTGGAATCTAATATTCGTTTACTGTGTTTTGTGTCTGAACACTTGGAGTTTATACAGTTATACAAGTTAATCCTAAAAAATGTTAATTTAAATTTATTAAAGACGGATACAATGCACATAATCCTTGAGAGATTGGGTTAAATTTATTGTTTAAATGAGATATTATTGTAGTCAATGTTTAAAATCAAAGAATCGTGGTAATTCAGTCTTTTGTACATAGAGTAGGTCACAGAATGCTTATTTTTGAAACATGACGGGGTACATTTGGCAAATTTGTTATGACATAATAATTCTTAATCAAATTGTAATACGTATAAGTCCTAAAGAAACTTGCTGTTAACATGTTCTAGAATTAGTGAGAACACATATTCTTACTTATAAAACATGAATATACATTGAATTAAAAAAGAAGGGAACGATAAGCCTAGTCATTACAGAAAATCACCGTAAGCTTAACTGAGAGAGACGATCACGATACGATCAGTCAGTAAAGATTGTTACTATAAATTTAGCCATTAAAAGAGAAGATTGAATTCCTTTCAGTTAGAAAATAACTATAAGTTAATTTATTAAAAAAGATTACGTTGGGCTTAGATTTAATTAAGAAGGTTAGGATAACCTCAGTTGTTATAGAAAGTTACAAAAACGTAGTCTATAAATTAGATTCTCCTCACCGAGTTTCTAAAGATAATTACACTTAGTTCATTAAGAAGGTTATAATGCTGTCACTCCTTAAAAAATGTTACAGCATTCCAATTCATAATAAAGCCTATGTTACACTTAGAAAAGAGAGTTAAAATATCTCGGCCCACGAAAAAGTTTACTGTCAATTAATAAAAAGGTACCACATAATTCAGTTTACCTTTAAAAAAAAAAGAAAATCGATGCGCTCTGTTTCTATGAGTTTTTGGCCCGGCATGGCCAGGTGGTTAGGACGCTCGACTCGCGGGTTCGCATCCCCGTCCCACCAAACATGCTCGCCCTTTCAGCCGTGGGGGTGTTATAATGTGACGGTCAATCCCACTATTCGTTGGTAAAAGAGTAGCCCAAGAGTTGGCGGTGGGTGGTGATGACTAGCTGCCTTCCCTCTTGTCTTACGCTGCTAAATTGGGGACGGCTAGCGCAGATAGCTCTCGTGTAGCTGTGCGCGTAATTCATAAC
>NW_013677306.1:11579-13894 GCF_000517525.1 Limulus polyphemus | reverse complement strand
ACTCGCAATCTGCGGGTCGCGGGTTCGAATCCCGTCCCACTAAACATGCTCGCCCTTTCAACCGTGGGGGCGGTTATAATGTGACGGTCAATCCCACTATTCGTTGGTAAAAGAGTAGCCCAAGAGTTGGCGGCGGGTGGTGGTGGTGACTAGTTGCCTTCCCTCTAGTCTTACACTGCTAAATTAGGGACAGCTAGCGCAGATAGTCCTCCAGTAGCTTTGCGCGAAATTCATAACAAACAAAAAAATTAAATATCTGTCATGGATCTCACAACATTCAAAACTAACTGAAACGTTTGGATTGATTGAATATTGTACATTATTAATTTTTAAAATTGATACCAATCTTCTCAGTCTTTCTGCAATTATGGGGATATCGTATTATCATGTAAACAATAAGTGCTTAAACTTAAGGTCTCTAAATTTGCATACTTTATAAGCATTTATATAAACGTTATTTTTCTGTAGTAGAATGTTTAACTTCCTTATGTGCTAATGGACAATACAAAATAGTATGTTTCTAAGCCCTTTAAAACATTACATTGTTAGCATTTCAACATCAGTAACATGTAGAAACAACATTCATTGAAACACTGATATTTTTTCAATTTTTCGCAAGTGCAAATCAAAGTTCGATCTTCTTTGTTTTCTGTTGTTAAGCGCAAAGCTACACAATGAGCTATCTGTGATATACCCACTGCGGGTAACGAAACCAAATTTTTGGTGTCATAAGCCTTTAGACTTGAGCTACCAGATTGGAATTCGATTAGAAGAATCAACGATGTAATTTTTAGAGTTACAAATTAGATTTTTTTTTTGCATTTTGTCGCTTTAGACGTATTTTGTCTTACAATTTTTTTTAAACTTACCGAGTAATTATGTAGCATCTTATATTTTCTGTGATATTTTTGTCATTCATCCATTAACAGTCAAGCAAACTTGCGTTAAAGCGAAACGTTCTCAGCAAAAGAAACACACTGCATCTTGTTTAACATGAAAAATTGCGTTAATGCGAAAAATTCGCAGCATAAGCAACACATTCTATCACGTTTAAATCTTAATAAACGACCCAAAGCATATATGTGTTCTTTCTGCATTAGCAAGACAACAGGTTATCATGGGATGAAGAAAGGGTTCTTCAATTTTTCTGTGGAAACTTTAAATAATTTTATTTCTAATGGACGTTTTACTACAGATAGTTGTCTCGATTCGTCTCTGAGTCATTAGGTCACTGCGTGGGACTTCTTGAAACATAATACTGACATCTTTGGTAGCACCACGTCTCGAACCTGAAACCCTCAAATACTGGTCCAGTACACTAACCAAATAGCCAACGTTTGAGCCTAATTTAAAACAATACAAAATTCAATTACAGGTTAACACATTACTGACATATATTTAGTATGTGGCTACAATAAATTCTCGCTCATTCTACATAGACAAAGGTCATCATGAAAGTTAAAAAACATGACGGGCATGGGACGGATCTCTGTTGATGTTGGAAGGCATTATATGCACAATATTTTAGGAACCATTACCTGAGGGGGAAGGCATCAAAATGAAATTGCGTGTAAGGACAACAGCTAAAGGCCTGATAATGGTTCCTAAAACTTACAACTAGAAATCGGGTTTCGATACCCGTAGTGGGCAGAGCACAGATAGCCCATTGTGTAGTTTTGTGCTTAACTTCAAAACTTACAAAACACACATTTTGATGGGCGATAATGCTCATTCTCATCATGTACGTATCGTCCCCGAATGGAACAAAAAACTATTTAAAACATGAATTGGCTAGAGCTTTCTTTAAACATGAACTTCGTAGGAAACATTTGGGAACCTCCTTCAATGACAGATTTTACGTTTATTTAGCTCACTAAAGACATAACAGTAAAAAACTTTATTTCTTAATAACTCTTAGTCATGTTCTTGCTACAGACAAGCTAAAACTTAGGTGTGACTTATGAAAAACAGTTTCACCTTCTCCGCTGTGTGTGTGTGTGTGTGTGTTATGAGTTTAACTTAATAAGGCAATGAAATGTACTATAACTAATACCCAGTGGAACAGCGGTATGTCTGCGGACTTACAACGCTAGAATCCGGATTTCGATACCCGTGGCGGGCAGATCCCAGATAGCCCATTGTGTTGCTTTGTGCTTTACTTAAAACAAACAAACAAAAAACACCACTATAACAAATAAGTTCTAGTATATAATTTTATTGTCCTATACCTAAACGAACTTGTCGGTTATCAAACTAAAAGAAGAAAGTAAAATAATTTAAGAACGCAATTCATATTATTGTATGTTCTTTAGCGA
>NW_013677306.1:8193-11423 GCF_000517525.1 Limulus polyphemus | reverse complement strand
ATTAATTTATGTTTCTCAATGTTTGTTTAATGCAAAGTGTATTTGACTGTATTTCTAGGAACTCGTGACTTTTGGAACTAATGATGAGCTTTCAGAACACATTTTAGATATTTATGAAATAAAATTGAGGGTCGTTAGCCCAACTGTTAGCTACGGTGTTGCAAGTTGTTGGGATTTGTCATTCTTCACTTCTAGCAAATTCTGTGTATCGCAATAATACTTTCGAGGAGAGTACAAACTTTTAGTAGTCACAGATGTACAATTTTCAGTATACGTTAGGTGTGAAACTTATTTACTAGATTCCACGTGTTTTTTTTTGTTTGTTTTTTTTGTCGCGTTTTTCATTCGATGGAAATTGTTGTGAAGTTGCAAGGCTGTTCATATTTATCAAGTGACCTGAGCTAAAAGCAACCACGAGCGGATATACCTTTGGGATAGCTTACACAAAAAATCCTGGAAATGTTAGCAATATAGATATGGAGCAACAAATAAGTCAAGTCTCTTACCTACAAGGTCATATTTTATTTACTCAATAAAAACTATCATTTAGCTTTAATTATATGATATAAATACAATATATGAGCCCCCCATTGGCATAGCTGTATGTCTGCGGACTTACAACGCTAGAAACCGGATTTCGATACCCGTAGTGGTCAGAGTACAGATAGCCCATTGTGTAGCTTTGGGCTTAACTTCAAAAACAAACAATATGTGTGTGTGTATCAAAGTAATAAAATGTAAATATTTCAAGATATTCGACGTTTCTTATTATAAGCGTGGAAAGGTTGTCAAAAACAAACTTATATATTGTCAGATTTAATTAATTATTTAAACACGTAAAGGGTTTGATAAGGAAACTAGTTTTTTTTAACGCTTAAACATAAATTTCCTTCACAAGTGTACTTAGAGTTTTGTTTGATTTAACATAGATAACAATAGATTTAGAGAGGAAGTACTCCGTTACTTTATTGTTTCATTCAAATGTATGTTCAGTCCAATGTTGAAATTATTTAATTTACTACATCGCATAATTCGTCAATTCCTCCTCACAAGATTTTTATTGTTCTTCGTGTAAGAGGAAATCATTTACCAAGCGCTGGTTTTACAATACACCAAACGCAAATGTATTTATAAGTACAGTACAAATATATTTATCCACCATTGGTAAGGATGAAATACTTATGTTGTATGTTATCTGACAAAGGAATAAAAATAAGACGAGTTTCATTTGTTATGAATTTCGCGCAAAACTACACGAGGGCTATCTACGCTAGTCTTCCCTAATTTTACAGTGAAAGACTAGAGGGAACGCAGCTAATCATTATCACCCACCGCCAACTCTTAGGTTACTCATTTACCAACGCATAGTGAGACTGACCGTCACATTATATCTCCCCCACTGCTGAAAGGGCGAGCATGTTTGGTGGGACGGGGGATTCGAACCAGCGACCCTCAGATTGCGAGTCAAGCGCCCTAACCACCTGGTCATGAATAAGATGAGAAAAAAAAAGAGAAAGCGTTTTATACATTTTGGAAACTCACTCTTCAACCTTTAAGACTTTTTCCATTTTTAATTCTTCATTCAAGCAGAATATCTAACAGAACGTAAAGTGTGAATGTTTTTAGAGATTCAAGAATACGTTTTACGAATTGCTTTCTACTCAGGTGATTTTGAGAAATCCCGTCTTTTGCGACATTTATATGAATTCGATCATAACCTACTGTTAAAGGATAATTGTCGTTTTTATTGACGCACAAAACACGCTGAATTATTTTTTCTAAAGTGAGCATTTAAACCTTAATATTTGTTTGCAATTATGACAAAATAGAATTAACTTAGATCTAATTTTGCTAGATATTTTAGACATTATGAAATTATTAAATTACAACTCTAAAATCCGGGGTTCGATTCCCCCGCGTTCGACATAACGAATAGCCTAATGTGGCTTCGCTCTAAATTATAAAAATCATGATTTACGGACTTGATATATATATTTATGAATACACTTTATCCTGCTATAAAAAAAGATCATCAACAATAATACTATTTTATTACACACATAAAGGAAACACAATTCCATAAAATAATATATGATGTAATTACTACATGATCCTTCAGCCCAGAATGCCTTTAATACCTCACAGAGCTCCCACGGTGTAGATACGCATAAAACACTATATTGTTGCATTTGCTATAGAGTTTCCAATCAGTATCAATACAGTAAAACTCTGTATTGGTGCATTTACTGTGAGATTTTCAATCAGCATCAAAACGGTTGTCATATTATGAGTAGTCTTTTTATTATTATTATGTGAAGGAAGTATAGGTTATGACAAGGGCACCTTGTCGCCTGAATAAGGGATGATGCCCTGTCTTTAAATAGATTACAACTTATGTTCTACGAACCTTTCAGCAGTAACTTCTTTTCGCTCCAAATTTCTTCACTAAATGGCAGTCATTATTTATAATTTGATTTACAGTTTATAGCAAAACAACTAATTCTTACGATTTGCCTGTTTATCTGTCTTTAATTTAAAGTGAAAAGTTTCCGTTAAGCTTGCATGGAATTTCATTACGTGATAACATTTTAAAAATACGCCCTCATATATATATATTTAAAAAAAACGTTGATACTTTCCGTATTTAAGTTCATATTAGTTTATCATCCTTTCTTCCAGTGATCTACCCTAACGTCCGATTTCAGAAGTAAAGGATCCGGTAATTATGTAAAAAAAACAAAAAATGTTTTCTTGAGTTTCAGCGCAGGAGTCTTGAATCTCTTCTCCGTCTATTAAAATGCCATCATATTAACAAAGTTAAATTGCAGTTGCATTAAATATCATGATAAGGCGACACAGGTCTGATAGAACTTTCGATATATTTAGATATAAATGTTAACAAATTTGTTAGCAATTTTTGAACGCACTGTACATTAAGCATTCTATTATAGGAACACTGTAGGTCTGTAATATTCTTTGGGTTACTTTGGGTAAGACGCAATTGGCAACAAAGAATCAAATGTTTTATTTAACCTTACGCACTTACACTATTAAAAACACTTAAACCATGAAAAATATTTGAAGATCATGCTCTGTTGGACGAATGATATACCGTGAAAGTTAAGTCATTCTGGCATATGCTCTGCTCCCAACAGCTATACTTGATAACCCTCATTCTGGTTTCAATGCATAAACCTAAGAGGTAAAACACAGTGTCAGGAAATAATTTG
>NW_013677306.1:3702-7881 GCF_000517525.1 Limulus polyphemus | reverse complement strand
CGTAACAGTGGTACAGGAAATAATTTGTTTAAGAAAAGACTGTCGGATAAGAAATTCTAGTTCAAGCTATTAGTTTTCGTTGCTGAAGGATCTATGGTAGTACAGATTGTCTAACGAAACCCGAAGTCTTTTACTATCACTCGCCTGTTTTCACTCTCTCGTATTAAATTCCTTTGTTCTATGAGTCACTTTTACAGCAGGATGATCAATATTTCCTTTTTTTCCTTATCAGGTTTTTTTATAGCATTCTTGATTACAGAAGCTGATACATTGGTTCTACATTTATTAACAGTTCAATGAATAACGTACTCTACATAGTTCGTCGTTAATTTACAAAATACAGAAACCAATCGCTGTTAGCATGCAGCTATACTGAAAACTATATTTTAAAACTAACGTTTTCATAAATCTTGGTTTACAACAGAAGTTCGAGAAGAAATCTAGAGTTTGGAAAACGAGCTTATTAATATTTATATACAATTATAAAACGTGTTTCTGGGGTTGTTTCTGTAGCAAAAATAAATCCACTGGTTGGTTGCCAGCCCTCTGCAGCTTCATACCTTGTGTTATCCAACATTGCTCAGGGTTCTTGTTAGACCTGTCCAACTCGCGTGACGCGTAAGGTGATACTTTGGCAAGAAATGCTTCCATCACTGTTGGCATAGATCCAAAGGGCATTCCACTACTCCTGGTGTTACACCCCTTCACCGCTTTGTGGTACAAGTTCCGACCTTTGAAGGAGTCTTGAATGAGGGAGTGGTTTAGAGTTATCACAGGTGTTAGACTAGGCTGTATCTTAACTCCTTTGTTGTTTGGCATTACAATTGACTGGGTGACGAGACAACACCTACCTCATGCATAGCAAGACCTAACCCAGTGGTGAAAGTGGTGAAATGGAGTCTTTACATGCTTTTTGACTTTGTGGATGATATTGCTATATTAGATTCCTCCTGGATAGGCATTGCAGAAACAACAGCAAACATAGAAACAGAAGCGTTGAGGTTGGTCGCACTATTAATGCCGACAAAATAAAAATTACGAAAGTTGGGATATAATCGGGTGAAACGAGAATTCTAATAGGAGGTAAACCAATAGAACAGATTAATGAGTTTTATTACCTTGGAAGTATTGTTTCAAGTGATGGCATAAACGACAAAGATATTTTGTTTGTTAAGAACAAAGTTGCACAATGGGCTATTTGTGCTATGCCCACGAAAGGCATCGAAACCCAGTGTTTAGCGTTATAAGCCTTCAGACTTACCGCGACAAGGAGATTAAAATGCGGATAGGTAAAGCAAGCTCTGCATTTAGAAGCCTTAACAACATTTACAGAAAATAAGGGATTCAGTTTGAAGACAAAAGTCAGGCTGTATCAAGCTGTTGTATTATCGACGATGCTATATGGATGTAAAACTTGAGCGCTGACTGTGGTAAATCCAAAAAAGCTGCAAGCTGCCCACCACAGATGGTTAAGGAAAATTATGCGTATATCTTGGAGAGACAAGAACATAAATGAGAGAGTGCGTAGGAGGACTAAGCAAGGACCCATTACATCAGTCATCAAAGAGAGAAGGTTTAATTGGCTCGGACACGTATACCGTAAAGCATCGGATAGAAGAGCACAGCAGACGTTTAGGTAGCTGCCAGAAGGCGGGAAACGCAAGAGAGGAAGACCATAGATGAACTGAAATATAACTGTCCAGAAGAATATGGAATCTGCTGGTCAACATAGGAGAAACTACAACAAATTGTGTGCTAGACATGGACGAATGCAAGTGTTAGTTTGCTTGACGCGTCACTGATGGTTGCCAGAGGACGGCCTGGAGAGTAACGAGATAAAACGTGATAAAATATACTTCTAAGATTTAGTATATGGTAACGATAAAAGTTATTTTAGGCCTATTATTTAACATTTTATTTAAATTCATAAAGAAAAATTTACCCAACATAATATTCTGGACTGTTTCTAGATTCCGAGAAAGTGGCTATCATGCACAATACTGCTTTTTTTTTAGCTTAACTTTTATTCAGTCTGTTAAATATGTGTTAATTTTGTAACTAATTTTACAAACAGAACTCCCGAAACGCTAGCAAAACATAAACGAAATTTATAATCTGGTTAAGTTTTCAACAGAGAGTAAGTATATGGGTAAAATGAAGCAATCAATCATGGCGCGTTATTCAATTCTGAGGGTTGATGACTATTGCTCTCCGTTGTTTCTATCCTTCGCTGCCTACATCCATATCCCCTGGAAGTATAGCGCTAAGTTTACGGACTTAAAATACTAAGATTCAGGGTTCGATTCTCCGTGATGGACACTGCAGATAGCCCAACGTGGCTTTGCTCTAAAACAAACAAATATGCATCAAACTTCCCTAATTCCTCTATGCCTGTTTCTCGTTCTTCTTTCTTCGATTTTACCCATCGAAATCTCTGCTAACCTCCCCTCAGATCTAATTATTTGTCCAAAGTATTGCATCTCCTGTTTCCTACGTCTTTTCAGCGATTTTATTTCATCTTTGCACATCCCAGTGCTTCCTAGTTAGTTTTTATTTCTAAGTAGCTGATCTATAACACTCATTTAAAATTATTCGAACTATCGTTTTGTTTCAACAGGGTCCACGTTTCCACTCCGTAGAGCAGGACTGGCCATACCTAATATTTGAGTCACTTCTTCAGTTCTAGTTTGACATCTCTCCAGATTGCGAGTCGAGCGTCCTAACCTCCAGGCCATGCTATTCCCTAATTTAAGAATGGAGTAGTAGCTTTTCCATAAACAAATAAACTTTAAAAACTTAAAAATGTAAGTCTTAAACCTATGATAACTTCTCTGCCTTTCTATGTCATGTTTGAGGTGTTTAAGAGAAAGGAACAGTATGACAATAGTGCATACTAGTTTGTAGTTCAAATAGTCATCCCATTTGTTCCTTGCTTTTTTATATTTACGATTCACGCAAATTTCATGAAATTTCTTTTGATGATAGAAAATGAAGTTGCACAGTGATCGAATGGTGTTGGTATATGTTATCACATTAACTATGGATAATGCATTATAGCATAAGGAATAACAAAAGATTTCCTTATTTTTCCAGAAAAAGAAAACTAAATGTAATTCCCATATATTTATTTTGAATATAACTTCCCCAATTGAATAAAAAAGAACTATTTCCACTATCTAGTTATTTTCTCCAAGAAATGTTTCGGTTCGGAAAAAAAAACACATCAACTGTAACCTCTGAGATTTAATTATGTTATTTATCTAAGAATTCACTCATGCAAAATGAATCAAACAGCCATTTGGTTTTAGCTTTTGAAGCAAGGTCAATGGAACAGAAATATTCAGTTAAGATATAAAGAACATTGTTCATTCCCCAGTGGCCCAGTGGTAAGTCTGCGTGCTTACAATGCTAAACATCGTGTTTCAATACCGTAAATGGGCAAAGAACAGATGGCCTGTTGGGATTAACAATAAACCAAACCACTCCATTAGAAATTTGAAAAAAAAAGCAAAATCAAATACAAGTTAACTACATATCAAGTATGTGTGCATCTACCACTTTGGCTAACCATAAGTATTCACTTTATTAAGTTTTATTTAGTACTACCTTAGTAAATAACTTACTTCTTAAAATTTTAAAAGCTGACAAAAGCAACACTACTGTAATCATGAACAACATAGAATACATCGACAAAATTAGCAGCTTTTTTTCAGACAATGAGAAATTGAAACCCATCCCAAACAACCCAACAAAGACACATGAAAAACAACTAAACAAAAAACCCTGTTATAAATGAAGAAAGAAAACTTGATTATCTAAGGAAAAGTGATTCAGGCACACCACAACTCTATGACTTCCCCAAACCACATGAACAAGACTGCCCCATACGACCTATACTATCCACTCATGACTCATTTAACTATAATCTTGCTAAATACATAATCTGGGTTCTCACACATTACATAACTTCTGCAGTTCCTTTTTAAGATATTTTTAACTTCAAAAACACCTTGAACCAATTAAACCCAAAAGCTTTGACGTTGTATCACTTTTCACCGAAGTTTCCGTCAAAGAAGCTTGTAATGTTGCACTTGATCTCTACATTAATGACCCCAATCCTTTAATTCATATCCCAACGCACTTTTACAGTAATGACCCTAATCGTTTAATTCACATCCC
>NW_013677306.1:2512-3692 GCF_000517525.1 Limulus polyphemus | reverse complement strand
TACATTAATGACCCTAATCGTTTAATTCATATCCCAAACACACTTCTCGTTTCCCTTTTAAAATTCACAACAACAAAAACCAACTTCACTTTAAAACAACAAAAACTTTCTTCAAACAGATAGTTTAAGCATAGGCAACCCTGTTTCATCTGTTCTCGCCAACATATTTATGATCCAGATCGAAACACAAGCCACACAACCCGCAATGGATCCTTTCCTATACTGGTACAGTTATGTCGACGACACTTTTTCCGATTTCACTTATATGGAACACATAAACACTTTTTTTGAATACATAAGCTCCATTAACCATAACATTAAAGTCACCATTGAACATGAAAATAACAAACAGTTGTCTTTTCTTAACTTCGACATTATCTGATTCGACACACACATTTCAAAACCAAAATTCACCGAAAAATCACTCACACAGACCTCTACATCCCCTGGAATTCCGCCCATGAATCCAAACAAAACATTAATATATTAAAAATTCTTATACACACAGCTTCAAGACTTTGTTCAACTGAGTAAATAGATGAAGAAATCAACCCTATAAAGCATTCCTTCATCCACACCAATATATTTCCACTAACCATTGTCGAAACATTTCCACACAACCACCAGAACAAAAACCTCAAACTCAACTCACAAACAAAATTGACACTAATACACCAAACAACGACAACACAACATTATAATACAGTTTACCATTTATCCCTGACATCATCTTGCCATCAAACATAAAATTTCTCTTGACGTCAAATTCACCCCAAAACCCGGCACTAAACTAAAAATCATTATTAACTAGAAATTCCATAGAATCACACAGTTCCAACGTAATTTATAAAATAACTTGCAATAGCTGTCCAGAATTTTACATCGGAGAAACATGTAGAAAATTGTAAACCAGATTCACTGAACATAATACAAAACCCTCCCATGTTTACCAGAATTGCAACTAAAAAAACAACAACAATATATCCATTCAAAGCACTGTAATTTTAAACAAAGAACTTAACATCAGTAAACGCAAAATAAAAGAAGCTATCTTAATCGAAGAAAACAGCCCCACCCTAAATCAACACCCAAGATACCTACCTATATTAGACCGAGAAGCAATATCCGGTCACGTGATATCTTTGTTCTATACTGTATATATATATATATATATATACTC
>NW_013677306.1:0-1512 GCF_000517525.1 Limulus polyphemus | reverse complement strand
GATCAGGTTACCCGGTTGGAGAGCGGTAAGTCTTCGGAGTTACAACGGTAACATCAGGGGTTCGAGTCCCCTCGGTGGACACAGCAGATAGCCCGATCTGGCTTTGCTACAAGAAAACACACACACACACATACAAATCTTTAGAGATTAGTAAAAGCAGAACACAATTATCATAGAAGAAAACTTTACCTGGCAATTCGAGATGGTATTTAAGTTACTTACTAAAGCGTAATCATGCCAGGTAGAGGAGATATCTCACTTGATTTAGGAAAAAAAAAATCTTCCATTTTTATGTATTTAATATCAATTTTCACACATAATCCTGGATTCAAACAAATAATTTATATAACTCACGCTTACATTGTTTTCATTCATCAGTTTGACTTACGCAGAATCCGATAAGATGTTTTTAACCATAGTATTAAAATAATTTTCAAGGAACAGTCGTATAGTTGTAATCTGTGACAGTGAAGAGGGAAATACAGTATTTAATCGTTTGCTCAAGTGGTAACAGTGATTATACGATAATATCGCATATACGTACATTTTGAACTTATAATACTATTAAAAATTTGAATTCAAAAACATAATATTTTCCTTATGTATGATATGTCAGAGAAAGAACTCCTCACAGTCCTTACAATGCTAGGAACAGAGGTATCTATTCGAAAAGAAAAAATAGGTCCACGCAGAAAAACCGAACGTTGGGCAACGAATACAGGACCTGGTCAAAACAAACGAATCAGAAAACTAGAAAAATGCATTTACTGATTCTTCATGTGATGAGTAGCGACGGTTCTTAACGAATTGGAAGACTGTTGTATAATATGTTTTTTCTTTCTGTTTTTAATGTGTCAAGATAACTGTTAAAAATTCTTTATAATAAAAGCCTTGCGGATTCTATATAACAGCTGATTTGTTTTAATAATAATATAAGTTGGAAACTGAATTCTTAACCCCACTCAAACGTTAAACGTTAATATATCTATAAAATATTTTTAGTGCTACTCGAAATGTAATGATTTATATAGTGGCAAAGATAACTTGCTACCCGACGAGTATTCGTTTATATAGTGGCAAGCGTAACTTGTTACCCGACAAGTAATGGCTTATGTAGTGGCAAGGGTAGCTTGCTACCCGACAAGTAATGGTTTATATAGTGGCAAGGGTAGCTTGCTACCCGACAAGTAATGGTTTATATAGTGGCAAGCGTAACTTATTATCAGACAAGTAATGGTTTATACAGCGGCAAGAGTAACTTGCTACCCGAAAAGTAATGGTTTATATAGTGGCAAGGGTAACTTGCTACTCGACAACTAATGGCTTATGTAGTGGCAACGGTAACTTGCTACCCGACAGTAATGGCGTATGTAGTGGCAAGGGTAACTTGCTACTCGACAAGTAACTTTTAGTTTCGAGCACACTTTTAATTTGAGTGGAAGTGGTATAACTTTATTTAGTTGTAAGTAATTTAAAAATTAGGTCATTATACCACAGTGTATCAAATGCCTT
>NW_013677305.1:10904-14093 GCF_000517525.1 Limulus polyphemus | reverse complement strand
AAGCAACAGAAGAGCTACAACAAAAAACATTCCTACTTTTATTCATACTGAATGAACCAATAAACAAGCAACAGAAGAGCTACAACAAAAAACATTCCTACTTTTATTCATACTGAATGAACCAATAAACAGACAACAGAAGAGCTACAACAAAAAACATTCCTACTTTTATTCATACTGAATGAACCAATAAACAGACAACAGAAGAGCTACAACAGAAAAACATTCTTACTTTTGTTCATACTGAATGAACCAGTTATAATAACCAATGAAAGAGAAGTAAAAATAGAGGCACATAAATTACTTAAAAAATAAACAAAGTTCTTCAAGTAATTATCTTTGACATAAGTTGGTTAAATCATTTAATTTCAATAGTAAATTAACTG
This sequence comes from Limulus polyphemus, assembly GCF_000517525.1. Classification (NCBI taxonomy): domain Eukaryota; kingdom Metazoa; phylum Arthropoda; class Merostomata; order Xiphosura; family Limulidae; genus Limulus; species Limulus polyphemus. The sequence goes on along the minus strand of NW_013677305.1, from coordinate 13,707 downwards.
ACTGGGAGTAAGTTAAACAGAAAAAAGTAATTAATTTATTTGGAGTAAGTTAAACAAAAAAGAGTAATTAATTAATTGGGAGTAAGTTAAACAGAAACGAGCAATTAACTGAAAGGGAGTAAGTTAAGCAGAAAAGAGTAATTAACTGATTGGGAGTAAGTTAAACAGAATGAGTAATTAATTAATTGGGAGTAAGTTAAACAGAAAAGAGTAATTAACTGATCGGGAGTAAGTTAAACAGAATAGAGTAATTATATAACAAGCAAAATTTCGGTTTCCTAATTTAAGGAATTAATCACAGCCTTCATAAATGCTGCTGCTGCCAGGGCTGCGTATGGTTGCCACTCTTTATCTACCGTTCCATCTCTGTAGTCCGAAATGCCTCTTAGGAAAATGTAGTTGTCTTGACGATTTCCATACAAAGACTCAGCTACTGCATCAAACTCAGAATCAAATGCTTTGATGCCATGTTGATGAGCAAACTCGAGTCTTTCTGTATCATCCATCTTGCCAGAGCCAACAACACCAAAGTGAACAACTGGGGAAATTGACGTATGTAGGTCTTCTGTTCCTGTTGGGGGTTCGGGATGAGAAACCTCGATCACATTTTCTCCCTCAACAGATACAAAAAGTTTATCGGACTCAGATGATGGTCGGGAAAAGTTTGCTTCTTGATCCAACAACAGTTGCTGTGCTTCTTCAATGTAGTTTTGCCACTGCAGAATGTTTGAACTCTGCTGCTGCCACACGAGCTGTGCATACTTCTGCAACTCATAGTTGGGTAAAGCCCATGTTCTCACTTTGTAACCACCAGAAGAACTCGTACCCTGTAGTCCTAGAGCCTTCTTCTTTTCACAATATACATAAATGTAATTATGTTCTTCTGTCGGTGCTGACACTACTACATCTCCTAATCGCACATGCTTCTTATAGTCTGTATAATGAGGCACTCCACCACCAACTCCAACAAGGAAAACATATTCAACATTTTGAAAGGTACCTAAAAGTTACATAATATTACATAAATTTAAAGAAATTATTTTTATATACATGCTAGTACACAAGACTTCAACACACGTTTTTATTCACACATACAGTAGTGTAACAAGATCCAAACTTTACTCTTGGTTTACACATGCAGGATTTCAACATTATAAACAGAAAGAACCTTACCTAAAAGTCGAGTAGTTGTGTTACCAGCAGCAATCATAGCTGATCGATCATGACCAACACAAGGTAATTTAGTGGCTACAACTCGATGTGACCCAATGTTACCAAGGGTATAGACGTGGGATTCACCTCACATAAAGAATATATTTGCAATTATGGATATGTCAAAGTTACTCCTTAATAAGTCTATATACCAGTACATCTATTTCCCAGAACTTAAATATGTGATCATCAACCTATTGGTTAAACTGGAACTTAGTGATCCAATAAGAGTAATTTAACATTTTAAGAATATGACTACCATAACTAGAGGTTATTACTTACTGCACTTGTAAGTGTAACTAGAGGTTATTACTTACTGCACTTGAAAGTGTAACTAGAGGTTATTACTTACTGCACTTGAAAGTGTAACTAGAGGTTATTACTTACTGCTCTTGTAAGTGTAACTAGAGGTTATTACTTACTGCACTTGTAAGTGTAACTAGAGGTTATTACTTACTGCACTTGTAAGTGTAACTAGAGGTTATTACTAACTGCACTTGTAAGTGTAACTAGAGGTTATTACTTACTGCACTTGTAAGTGTAACTAGAGGTTATTACTTACTGCACTTGTAAGTGTAACTAGAGGTTATTACTTACTGCACTTGTAAGTGTAACTAGAGGTTATTACTTACCAAATTTTAAGAAAATGATCAAGATAGTTAAGAGATTATTAATATTTGCACTTCAAGAATATAATCACGATAGATTTGCACTTCAAGAATATAATCACGATAGGTTTGCACTTCAAGAATATAATCACGATAGATTTGCACTTCAAGAATATAATCACGATAGATTTGCACTTCAAGAATATAATCACGATAGATTTGCACTTCAAGAATATAATCACGATAGATTTGCACTTCAAGAATATAATCAAGATAGATTTGCACTTCAAGAATATAATCAAGATAGCTGAAGTATAATTTTCTCCTATTGCTAGAACAAAAATAAATCATTTGAAATGAAACAATAACACAGCTAAGGATCAGCCAAATCTTTTTTAACCTCGGTATTATAAACATCTTACAATAGGTTTACTTTGTTTGGCTGATACATGTAATGAATTCTTCAAAGGCTCGTATGTCATGCATCTCCTGTTCAGGCTTCACAAAACAAGTCTAAATATAACACAAGTTTCCATAAAACAACTTTATGTAGACACTTCTCAGATAAGTGTAAGCTATAATTTCTAAATTACCTTCTGTTTTATATCTGAAATACACATCTCTGTTTTCTATCATTGCATCAACAGCCACCTTCTCACAGTACTGGGCTGTAATAATTGCAATGGTTGGCTGCTGGAAACTAACAACCTTTGGCATCTGATGAACCATTTTGACATCTAAAAATAAAAGAAAATAATTATGATATAAGTGGAATTAAAAGAAGTAAGAATTAAAAAGATAATAACAATATTATACGAACAATCTGCCAGACTTATGAGGAGCAGGAAGGGAACATACTTATAGCATTCTACCAGCTTTATTAGAGGAAGAAGGGAAAAATAGTGAAAGTAGTCTTCTAGCTTTATTAGAGGAAAGAAGGGAAAATATTATAAGTAGTCTATCAGCTTTATTAGAGGAAAGAA
>NW_013677305.1:6002-10029 GCF_000517525.1 Limulus polyphemus | reverse complement strand
CAGCTTTATTAGAGGAAAGAAGGGAAAAATAGTGAAAGTAGTCTATCAGCTTTATTAGAGGAAAGAAGGGAAAAATAGTGAAAGTAGTCTATCAGCTTTATTAGAGGAAAGAAGGGAAAAATAGTGAAAGTAGTCTATCAGCTTTATTAGAGGAAAGAAGGGAAAAATAGTGAAAGTAGTCTATCAGCTTTAATAGAGTAAAGAAGGAGAAAATTATTGAAAGTAGTCTACCAGCTTTAATAGAGGAAAGAAGGGAAAAATAGTGAAAGTAGTCTATCAGCTTTATTAGAGAAAAGAAGGTAAAAATATTGAAAGTAGTCTATCAGCTTTATTAGACGAAAGAAGGAAAAATATTGAAAGTAGTCTATCAACTTTATTAGAGTAAAGAAGGGAAAAATATTGAAAGTAGTCTACAAGCTTTATTAGAAGAAAGAAGGAAAAACTTTTACATAATTTACAAAGGAAGGAAAAAGACAATTTTAAAGTAAGCACTTTAATAAAATTCATAATAGAAAGAAACACACCAAACATTTTATTAATCCATAATTTATGTAATAACCAAAAGGTTTTTACTGCTAATTAATATTTTTTTCTATATATAGTTCCCTGTGATTAGCAGATTATCCATGTTCTGCTATGCCAGACTTTTCGATCTTACCCCAGATGGTTGCCTTCCTATGCTCTTCCAATCTGACAGACAGAAGATGATCTGTTTCTCCTTTGTATGATCTACCACAGTTGCATGGAATGTCATACACACAGTTCTTTTTTTGCTTAGATGTCAGTGGTCTGATTTTGATGAGTGTTTTTTGAAGTGTTGGATTACTTCTGAAGATCGTCCTGATGTATCATCCAGACATTCTCCATAGCTTCTCTGCTAGGTCTCTGGTGTATGGAAGTGACACAGTTCCTACTGGTTTCTCTTGGAGTTGTGCCTGTTGTTCGTTATGTCCTCTGTGTTTCTGTTCCATGAAAGCTTTCATGTATCCATTTCTCTGGAATGTCTTTGTTAACTGGTCCATTTCTTGTTTTCTTATTGTGTTATCAGTGCTGATGACATTTGCATGATATTGTAGGCATCTCATGATGCCTTTCTTAACAGTATCTGAATGGTGTGATTTGAAGTTGAGGTAGTTACTGGTGGTTGTTGGTTTATAGTACACAGATGTCTTGAAACCAGTTATCTGGATGGCATGACTGTTAGTTTATAGTACACAGATGTCTTGAAACCAGTTATCTGGATGGCATGACTGTTGGTTTATAGTACACAGATGTCTTGAAACCAGTTATCTGGATGGCATGACTGTTGTTTTATAGTACACAGATGTCTTGAAACCAGTTATCTGGATGGCATGACTGTTAGTTTATAGTACACAGATGTCTTGAAACCAGTTGCACCTCTTTCCATTTAGACTTCTAGGAATGGTAGTGTATTGTTGTTTTCATGGTGAACTGGACAGATGGTCGAGTTCACTGTTGATATGGTCCAGGAATGATGTTATGTCCTTTTGATGTTGCCATAGGACAAACGTGTTGTCAAAATATCAAAGCTACACTGCCAGTATGAGAGGTGTAGCTTCCAATGGTAGATCCTTGAAGTATTCCACACAGATGTTGGCAATCACAGGTGACAATGGGGAGTCCATAGCCATCCCTTCTGTCTGTTGCTAATACACACCATCTAGCTGGAAGGCTGTGGTAGTTACACAGAATATGAGTAACTCCATGATGTTATCAGTTGGGATCCAAGTTCTTTCTAGTTGAGTGTCATCCATTTATAGTCTGTTCCTTACTATGGTTAAGGCCTCCACTGTTGGTACATTGGTGAATAGGCTCACAATGTCGAAGTTAACCATTTTTATGCCAGATGTTATGGACATATCCTTGATCAAGAAGATGAAATGGGTGGAGTTCTTCATGTATGAGGATGACTTCCCATTCAGGAGACTGATTATCTTGACCAGGAATTGGAGCCACATTGGAATAGAAGGAAGATCAAGAAGTGGCACACATAGCATTAACTACCAATCCCATCAGTAAGCCAAGTATATACATAAGCCTGATATGGCTCCCGGGAATTTAAAAAAAATTGGGATAAAAAGATACTAGAGATAAAAAAATAGAGGTACTTCCAAAACATCTTAAAAGTGTCCTCCTGATAGCCAAGTGCTTAGAGTGCCTGTATTCTGGATTATAGGTTCCAGGGTTCAAATCCTGGTAATTCCACAAAAAGCTTACTGGTTGTGACCCATACAAAAATGTCTAACATAACACCTGACGATGCATGGTAAATTTACTGGTCAAAATGTTGTGAAAATAATAATACACATAATAAAGACAAGAATAATAGCCCGAATAATTATACCATTAGTAATACTAATTACTCATCTCAATCATTCCAAAAAACTATAGAGTTAAACACGTCATAAACAAGGCATATAACAATTGGTTTGTTTTGAATTTGGTGTAAAGCTACTTGATGGCTCTCTGCACTAGCCATCCATAATTTAGCAATGAAAGACTAGAGGGAAGGCAGCTAGTCAACACTACCTACCAATGAACAGTGAGATTGACAGTCACATTATAGCACCCTCATGGCAGGGCAAGCACATTTAGTGATGGGGATTCAAACCCACAACCATCAGATTGCGAGTCAAGCACCATAACCATTAGGCATGTCAGGCCGACATGAAACAAAGAATTTATTTTACAAAATTACTTGCAAATCTACATCCAATGTAACTTAATATTACAATAACAATTATAATGTTAACTATCTTTTCTTACACTCCTTTCAGGAATAATGGAACAACTGAAATATCATGTTAATGAACTTGAAAGGCCCTTATGACAATTATTATAGTAGATAACATGGATACTTCAGGAAAGTAAACTTTCCTTAATCTAACAAAACAAGTTAGGTTATACATGTTAAACAATCAGACAATTTCCCCAGTTTTAAATGCAGGTCAAATTTCTATGAATTTTACTGTAAACTTCTAAATTACAGAATTGTTTCTTTTACTTGTGAGTTATCTTTATAGAGTCCCGATTATCTTACCCTTTACAATATCAATATGCAAACCTTAAAAAAATGTAAGAAAATGACTTGAGATTTTATGAAAATTATTTTAGTGAAACCTTATGTAGTAGGAAAACTACAAAAACAAAAGATAGCTTACATTATGATGTTGCTAAAGTGAAAAAATTGTATTAACTTTTCTAGTTACTCATTCTCTTAGTTTAAAAAAACAAACATACTGTCTCCTTAACTGTCAATTTCCAACAGTTTTGTTAAATATGTAATACCACCAATCTTATCATTTCTCATGTATGAAATATACTAGTCAAAAGAAAGTAGATAAAGCTATTAATACAAACAATAACCTCAGCACTAATAAATAATGTTAAGTTAAATAAATCAATAAAACTGTTTACCTTTATCATTCTGAGTAACTCTTGTATAGTTTTTATCACCAAGACACTTGATCAAAGATCTAGAAAGGAGCTGGTCGACATAACTACGAACTTCTTCTTCATTGCCTCTTGACTGTCTACATCAAACGATCGTAAGTCACTGTAACTTTTAGCTAACACAAACTATTAGTTTTTACCCTGAACTACAAACATGTCAGTTCAACCTTACACACATTAATCTTATGATGAGTCTGGTTCACACAGAAGAATGAGGTTCATACAAATAAACTATGTTGTAAATGAATGTAAATATTATATCTAGAAGTAATGCAAGTTTGACACAAGGTACAGGCTGCTTTTCTTAATATAATAAAAACAAATTGAAAAAATGAGTCTGCTATAAAGAAAATACATTGACCATATGAGTCTTCCATGGAGAGTGTCTTCAAGATCATACAAAACATCCATGGAGAGTGTCTTCAAGATCATACAAAACATCCATGGAGAGTGTCTTCAAGATCGTACAAAACATCCATGGAGAGTGTCTTCAAGATCGTACAAAACATCCATGGAGAGTGTCTTCAAGATCGTACAAAACATCCATGGAGAG
>NW_013677305.1:0-5203 GCF_000517525.1 Limulus polyphemus | reverse complement strand
GCTAAATTATCAACTATATTATTAGAAGTTACATTCTACCATTACATGCATGTAATATGTACCTTGAGAAACTCTGTACAAACAACATGATTACATGTGTATTATGTACCCCAAAAACTGGGTATATTGGGATCACACGTATTACAAGACCAAAAACATAACATTTCCTTGAAATCTCTTGGTGCTTGAACATAATTTTCATTGTTATTATAAATAAACTTAAACATTATAAGAATCATCTTTGAAACCATGAAATGAACAATTTCTAATTAAAAAAAAGAAATGTTTTTGTTTATCTCTTTAAATATATCTTTTTTTACAAAACCAACAGGCTTGCCACCATAAAATGTTATCACCATGATTTATCAACTTTTGCAACATGTAGTATTAATCTTTTATGACTTGTAGAGGTTCATTCCAAAGGCCTTAAACTTATCAAGTTAATTTGTGGTATTTCATTTGGTAAATGGAATGTATATGCAAGTAAAACAAATCACTTGGACATTTAAAGACACAGAAAATGGCCGAGTATAACTCCAAGATGTGCTGTGTGCAACAATGAACGTTTGGAAAACGTAGGTTCATTATTAAACCCAGAAAATGGCCGAGTATAACTCCAAGATGTGCTGTGTGCAACAATGGACATTTGGAAAACGTAGGTTCATTATTAAACCCAGAAAATGAGCAAACGCTCAAATTTCAATACTTTTAGATAACTACATTTTAAAATCTAGAACACAAACTACCAGAAATCCCTGTAGTTTTACTATCAAAAATGATAAATTTTATGTAGAAAGAACTTGAAAGTATCATTATAATCCCGAGAAACGGCAGAGACATTACACAGTAGAAACTAAAACCATGACCATGCTAATCTATATCATTAATGTCCATAAAAACTACTTAGCTTTTATTTTTACTTTTTTAATGTTACTCCTTTAGGAGCCACTAAATATGTATAAGAAATTAGGTCAACCTGATTTAAGTTGAATTGTTTCTACTTATTGATAATAACAACTAAAACACACACCTGATCCATTAGGAAATTCAGTTGCATCCTCCATCTGTCTTAATTCTACCTCTATCTTTCTTATGCTAGGATATTTTAACTGCATAAGCTTCATGATCTTTTTTATAAATCCCACGTAATCTGGAAAAGAGAGCAAGAACTGGATTTGAAGAGTCAGAATTATTATTCCTTTTCTCTTAAATAACAAATGTGTTCTTGTACGATATACCACAAAGTTTCTTAAAAACCACTAGGCATACAGTTTAAGTAGAAGTAAATATATACCAGTTATATTGACCTTCAAATGTCTATATGTGCATGCCTTTAATCTCAACCCAGGCTCCAATTTGTAATTCTGAAAACTTATGAAAACATTATAGTATGTAAACCACATTATATCCACCACCATACCTGGTGCTGAGGAGACCTTTTGTCTAATAATGCAACTTAGTTTTTTAACCATCTTTAGCACAAAAATTATATTACTTCATTAGTAATTTCAAACATTAATTGCAGATTACTGCCACATATGTACTATAACAGAATCTCCTGTTGTGATTAAGTTGTCATTAACTAGTAGTTTATCTAAAAGTAGTTAGATTTTAAAAAATCAATCTAAAATATTAGTACAAAATTAAAATAGAAAGAAAATGGTCTGGAATGTGACTACAAATTTTTAATCAAGTATATTTTTTTACTACATTGTAAAAATATCATTTAAAAAGAATGTAAAAAGACACTGAGATACCTTTCGGGAATTCACATGGACTAACTAAATCTCGGAAGAAATCTTGTGTATCTCGCATTTTGTCAGTCTCCAAAACTTTGGTTTTGAACCAAAATCTAAGCTGCCGGCTTTCCTGAAGGAAAGCAAACACTCTTTATGTTCATTCAAGTATGTAAAATAACATTTCAAGAAGTTTTTAAAAATATTATTTAAAATTGTCTAAATAAGTGAAACATGTTCAAAACATTGTTTCTGAATAGGCCTAGTCTTTCAGGGATAGTTATGATCAGCTTTTCTGGTTCCCTCAATTTAAATGTGGAAACATATTTGAACAATAACTTACCTAATACGAAGCTACATTACTTGTTAATTCATAACTTTGTTCTTAGAAGCTACGTTCTAGTGAAACCATGCTGACTATCAAATAAACCTTAAACTTTGATAAATGGCTCTACAAGACATCTTTTATCAGGCGTTCAAAAGAAGTTACATTCCACCAGTACATGCTAAATCATTAGAAGTGTAGTGTATGGCTCTGTACAAACAACATGATTCCATGTGATTATTTTTATCACGATAATGTATATTACAGCTCATTGTGTATTCAGGTAACTTATTAACTGTGTTACACATGATAATGTATATAACAGCACACTGTGTATTCAGGTAACTTGTTAACTGTGTTACACACGGTATTGTATATTGTAGCACAGTGTGTATTCAGGTAACTTATTAACTGTGTTACACATGATAATGTATATAACAGCACACTGTGTATTCAGGTAACTTGTTAACTGTGTTACACACCATGGAAAGAGTCTTCATAATTTTAAGTGCTAGTATTAATAACATAAAAGTCCAACTACAAGATTAGTTTTCTAAATAGATATAATATCAAAAATAAACACGATCATGAGCTGAAGACTTGTAAAACATGTAGATCAACATATCTTATATTGTCGTACACACAATCAGTACTACACCGGTTCAAATTTAACTCTACACAGTTAGATTACTGAATATAGGGTAAATATGTTCAAAATACAAACTTATTGAAAAAGATTACTACTATTATAGGACTAGACATGTTCAAAACACAGTATCTCATCTTGAGCAGTAAAAACACAGATTGAAAGACTGATAAAAACACAAAATTTTAACCTTAGATAGTAATACTGCTGACTTAGGACTGAACATGTTCAAAACACAATTATGTCTTACACAATAAAAGTATAAGTTAGAAGATTATTAAACACAAAATTCAACCTATTATAATTACACAAGTAGCTCCATAATGGATTACTTTAACAAATTAACTTTATATTCTAATGAATGAAATATCAGTTACATACTAACAAGTAGGAAGATGCATGTTTTTAAACAGTTTCTTCCCAAGAGTCCAAGTTTTCACTAAAATAAATTCTCAGAAATTTCAGTTTTTTTATTCAGATGCCAAAGAAATTTCAATATTATCATTTTTTTTAATCTTTCAACAGTAATCTCTGTTCATTCTCCTGGTATATAGACCCAACTGTCTGTCAAACCATGAGGAATAACTTAGAAGCAACTAAATGTTGGTCAACCATGAGAACTAACTTAGAAACAACTGTCTGTCAACTATGAGGAATAACTTAGAAGCAACTAACTGTTGGTCAACCACAAGGACTAACTTAGAAACAACTGTCTGTCAACTATGAGGAATAACTTAGAAGCAACTAACTGTTGGTCAACCACAAGGACTAACTTAAAACAACTGTTGGTCAACCATGAGGAATAACTTATAAACAACTGTTGGTCAACCATGATGATTAACGTATAAACATCTGTTCATCAACCATGATGACTAACTTATAAACAACTGTTCATCAAACATGATGACTAACTTATAAACATCTGTTGGTCAACCATGATGATTAACGTATAAACATCTGTTCATCAACCATGATGACTAACTTATAAACAACTGTTGGTCAACCATGATGATTAATGTATAAACATCTGTTCATCAACCATGATGACTAACTTATAAACAACTGTTGGTCAACCATGAGGAATAACTTAGAAACATCTATTCATCAATCATGATGATTAACTCATAAACAACTGTTGGTCAACCATGAGGAATAACTTAGAAACATCTATTCATCAATCATGATGATTAACTTATAAACGTCTGTTCATCAACCATGATGACTAACTTATAAACATCTGTTCATCAACCATGATGACTAACTTATAAACGTCTGTTCATCAACCATGATGACTAACTTATAAACGTCTGTTCATCAACCATGATGACTAACTTATAAACAACTGTTGGTCAACCATGATGACTAACTTATAAACAACTGTTGGTCAACCATGATGACTAACTTATAAACATCTGTTCATCAACCATGATGACTAACTTATAAACATCTGTTCATCAACCATGATGATTAACTTATAAACATCTGTTCATCAACCATGATGACTAACTTATAAACATCTGTTCATCAACCATGATGATTAACTTAGAAACATCTGTTCATCAACCATGATGACTAACTTATAAACAACTGTTCATCAAACATGATGACTAACTTATAAACATCTGTTCATCAATCATGATGACTAACTTATAAACAACTGTTGGTCAACCATGAGGAATAACTTAGAAACAACTGTTGGTCAACCATAAGGAATAACTTGAAATTCCTGCAATTTGAATATCTGAGAATAAAAACAAATACTTGTAACAGTGAACAATGAGTTACTATTCACTTGAAGTATTGAATACAATAAAGAATAGACTTACCTAACTAACTCCTCAACAGACAAAGGATTTGGATATGCTGATTCTATGAACTCTAAAATCTTCTGCTCATCCAGTTTTCCAGAAGCATTGTTGGCACTTTCATCCAAGGGACCTATTTTCAATTATGAAAAAAAAATAAATGAATACTGTTTATAACATAGAACTAGCATGGTCTATATGTAAATACTATTACAAGCTTAGTGAAACTGTGTGTGTGTGTAGGTGTTTCATGCACGGCTCTGTTTCAATGGTCTTATCAATAACATTCCTAAAACAGCTCAAGATCATTATGGATTTAAAAACTTGCAGAGAAGTGGGATTTTGTCATAACTGACCAAATTAATGTTATATAGGTTAGACATGATCATAAATATTATATCTCAGTTTATATTAAACTAATTTATTAACTGTGTTACACACAATAATGTATATTACAGCTCATTGTGTATTCAGGTAACTTATTAACTGTGTTACACACGATAATGTATATTACAGCTCATTGTGTATTCAGGTAACTTATTAACTGTGTTACACATCTACAGAAAGTTTCTTGTTTCTTCATGACAATATGAAACTTCAACAGAAAGTTTCTTCATGACAATATGAAACTTCAACAGAAAGTTTCTTTCATGACAATATGAAACTTTTTCTGTGAAGTTTCATATTGTCA
>NW_013677304.1:13037-14663 GCF_000517525.1 Limulus polyphemus | reverse complement strand
GAAATTCAAAAACAAACAATTCTATGACCTTACTAATTTGTTGTGAAGTTTATTTTTGATTTTGCTTTATTTGAGACTACTACGAACATAGGTAACGTAATATTTGTATGTTTTTGAACTACAGCAGTTGTTTTAAGTGATCTTTTGCATGATGCGTATTCATCATAGTGCGTTGTTAATTTGACTCTGCACACAGTACATATCAAGGAAGCCATTCTCTTCATTCTTAACATGAGAAAGTTTAAACAAACGCTGCTTTAAAATCCAGCCCAACCTCCAAACTTAATCATGTCTCCGTCGTTGCAATTCGCTTATGTTAGCCGATCGCCTTTATATTTATAATAAAACTAAGGACAACATTGCATATTAAGCTGGGCTTGGTAGTTCGTTTTGGTGTGGTTTGAATTTAAAGCTACACAAGGGCTATCTGCGCTAGTCGTCACTAATTTAGCAGTGATAGGCTAGAGGGAAGGCAACTAGTCGTCACCATCCACCGCCAACTCTTTGGCTACTCGTTTACCAACGAATAGTGGAAGTGACCGTCACATTATAACGTCCCCATGGCGGAAATGGCTAGCATGTTCGGTGTGACAGGGATTAGAACCTGCGACCCGCAGATTGCGAGTCGAACGCCTTAACCACCAGGCCTATGGCTAAGTGATGACTGTATCAGACTGGGGATCCGAAGATCGTTTTAGGTTCGAGACATGGTGGTACTAAGCACGCTTCGCACTTTCAGCTGTGAGTGCGTTATAAGAGTTACAATCAATCCCGCTATTCGGTTAATACATGACTCATAGGGCTATTTGATTTAAAAGTTTGTATCTTTGCGCGAATTTCTGAAAGTAATAGATAATTCTGGATTTTTGCACAAAGTGGCACGAAAAAGGCTGTTGGCACATAGTTGTTCTTATTTTTTAATTGACAGACTAAAGGGGCAGCCAACAGCACTCATCTCAACGGGAATTTTGCCGCCACTCTTACAATGCCCACACATTTCCCCAAATTGCGAAACGTGTTCTCACGACAACGAGATGCAAACCATGGCTCCTCGGATTCGTAGTTCGACACGTTAATCGCTTGGCCACGCCCGGCTAGAAAATTCAGAAACAAACAGATACTCGTTGTAATTACATTAAAATATGATTGAATTCCTTAGTGGATAATGTTAACAAATGTTAGTAAAATATTGTATTAAAATTTTTCTTTCTAATTAGCGACTACAAACTGCTCCTGTGTAAGTATGTTATATTGATGTATATATAGTTAGTTTTCCGGTAACGTGCGTACTCAGTATTTTTGTACATCGGTTACACTGATAGAACAATTATCCAGAAAATAAAGTACCATTACGTTTATACTACAGATAACCTTGAAAACTGCGTCATAGATAAAAACAAAGTACAAAATTACACAGGTGTGCCGGGTCTGGTTTAATATTTAACGTCCCGGGCTGCAGATAGCAATTTCCCAGGTTCCAATAGTGATGCCGCTGAATATCCCTACACTTTTATCTGAGGCAGCATTATAAAAGTGACACTCCATTCCGTTATTCGGTTCTAGAAACCGGAAAAAATTCTCCTAGCGATGGATGCTATTGATTGCCTGTCCTTCGTTTTGTTGGAC
>NW_013677304.1:4218-12253 GCF_000517525.1 Limulus polyphemus | reverse complement strand
AAAACCAAAACTCAAATCTGTAGTTATTTTTGTCAAACAATGGACACTATTTAAAAATTGCTTTAACCAAGCCTTTTTTGTGATAAACTTATTGTTCTCTTGTTTAATAGTCTTTACGATCACGCCCTCCAGTGACACAGCGGACTTACAACGCTAGAAACCGGGTTTCGATACCCGTGGTGGGTAGAGCACAGATAGCCCATTGTGTAGCTTTGTGTATAACTACAAACGACAAACCTTTTTACAATCCTTACGTGATAGTGTGACGAATTTACTATCATATATCTATTTTAATAATCCATGTTTGTTTAAGTTAAATTTATATGTATAAATGTACATAACTTGTACTGTTAAATCCTTATCGCGAAATTCCCGCCTATTCACTAAAATTGTAGAAAATTCTCGAGTGTAAGAATCAACAATATATGTGTGTATGTAAACACTGGTGTATCGTTTATATTGTTGCGTAAGCTGAAATTTAGAGAAACTCTCCTCACACCTATAAATATAACTAACGCGACGCGCTAAAATACAGTATGTATTATTGGTTTACTATAGTTGGTGTGCTATAAACCTCGGAAGCCATAACTGTGATTGTTATATCGCTTATCAATCGTGAACTTCAGATATTTGAACAGGAACGTTCATATATTTCGAATATTACAAACAATTTAACTTCAGCGGATTAACATCGGACATTAGTACTTTTACGAAAACATTATATAACTTCAGCGGTGAACAATTCGGCGTACTAACCAGCGAAGAACGAAAAACACACAAAACAACAATTATCTCCCTGTTAAGTAAATTAATTCGCTTATCGTGAACCCTCGATAACATATCAAGGAAGTTCCAGACCAGATAGAGGACTAAATATTGTTTGTAAGTTTGTAAAACTTTTGTACATATATCATTATTTGTAATAATTGTTATTGTAAATTGTGTTAATGTTTGTATATTAAAATACACTTGTATTAAAAAACTGTGTGTATCAATCTTGTTGACAAGTATCATAAATTGGATACAGATCAACATTTATTTAATTTCTAAATCCAAATTGTAATTTAACTCAGTTTCAGGCTATTCAGAATTATAATACGTTACGTAATAAATTGGAGGCTCGTCCAAGATATATTGTAATACGTAAAAAATAGAAAGAAATTAATATTATTTTCGAAATTTGCGTAGCTGAATTACGGAAGTTCCATTATCAAAACCAAAACAACTTTTATTAACTTTAAATTCGCAGGTTTGTGTTATCGATATTTTATGATAAATATTGACATATAGATAGCAATAGATAACGTTCATATTTTCTCAATTATTGTTTGGTTTGTTTAGAATTTCGCGCAAAACTACTTCAGGACTATCTGCGCTAACCGTTCCTAATTTAGTAGTGATAGACTTGAGGTAAGACAGATAGTCAATACCACCCACCGCTAACTCTTGGGCCTCTCTTTTACCAGCAAATACTGGGATTAAACATCACATTATAGTGCTTCACAGCTGAAAGAGCGAGCATCTTCATCATGTCAGGTTATCTAAGACCTCTTCCTCCAATACCGTTGACTCATCGGTGGCTTTTTTGTTTGTTGAATTTCGCGCAAGGCTACTCGAGAGCTATCTGTGCTAGCCGTCCCTAATTTAGCAGCAATAGGCTAGAGGAAAGGTAGCTAGTCAACAACACCCCACTGCCAATTATTGGGCTACTTTTTTACCAACGAATAGTGGGATTGAATGCTACTTTATAACGTTCCTACGACTGAAAAGGTGAGCATATTCGGTGACGGGAATTCGAACCCACAACCCGAATTACAAGTCGAGTGCCAGATATGTGTGTGTGTGTCCAACCCGGTGAAACTAACCAGGGATTTTAGCATTATACTTACTGCAGACCCACTGGAGGACTTTATAGACTCTGTTCTTTAGATGTATTGTGGTTTAAAATACTTTGGGTTTTAGCTATTAGCAAATCTTACGTATATTATTATCAGTAGGTTATTCCTTGTTGGCTTCTGACAAATCGAAATTACTAAAATAGCAATATTCAGTGACTGATTAGTTCTAGCCTTTGAAAGCTGTTCCTAATGGTCAGAAACAATAACGTATAAATGTTCTAACGCAGAATTTGTATTGACTTTCACGTTACCTGGACAATTATCTATTTTAGTACTAATAGTCAGTCTTATTAATTCACATCTTCAACTCCTACGTTTTACTTTCATCCTTATTTGTTTTGCCCCCCACTGGCACAGCGGTATGTCTGCGGACTTACAATGCTAGAAACCGGATTTCGCTACCCGTGGCGGGCAGAGCACAGATAGCCCATTGTGTAGCTTTGTGCATAACTTCAAAAAAAACAAATATATTTGTTTATTCCTTTAGTTTTACTACATTTCTTCAGATTACTTTGTATTGATAAACGAATGGTGCTACAAATGATCACGATTTGAGAAGATTAATGCTTTGTAGGGATGATCGTAGTTTGAGAAAGATTTAATACTGTCAATTCTTATTCAATATGTGCTGTTTGATAAAACTTAAGAACAAAAAAGAAAAATGTCGTTATTGGTATCTAAAGCTTGAAATGAAGTAATGAATTACGTTCCTAGAAAGGAAAAAGCACATATATAAAACCAATATATTTTTAGCTTCAAGTTATAACAACATAGTTCTTTGTAAACGTCAGACTTTAACATTCACGGGTATTTAGACGAAATGCATATTTACAAGATAAACGTTACTTCTCTGTCAGAATATTCTTTAAAAGTATTAAGAAAAGAAGACCAAATAACTAAGTTTGTATTGTATTATTATTTATATGATCTGCAACGTTTTGGAAATAAGTAATACATAAAGTAATATATTAGAAACTAATATTTCTCTTATCCCTTTCATTAAACTTGTCCTTCGATAACTAAGTTTGTGTATATGTTTTTTGGAGAAAGCCACAATGGGCTATTTGCTCTGTGTCACCGCGGGTAATCGAACCCCAAATTTTACGCGTAGTAAGCCCGTAGACTTACCGCTGTTCTATCGGCGGATTCGATAACTAAGAATTATTGTATAGTGACGGATAATATGCCCAGAAATGTTTCTTGTAAAACATTTGCAAGCATATCAGCTCAGCATTTTCTTGGGCCCGGCGTGGCCAAGTGGTTAGGGCGCTCGACTCGCAATCTGAGGGTCGCGGGTTCGAATCCCCGTCCCGCTAAACAGGCTCGCCCTTTCAGCCGTGGGGGCGTTATAATGTGACGGTCAATCCCACTATTCGGTGGTAAAAGAGTAGCCCAAGAGTTGGTGGTGGGTGGTGATGACTAGCTGCCTTCCCTCTGGCTTGGAGAAGCATATGTTTGATAATTATTTTACTGTGACAGTTTAACGATAATTTTCTCCAGCTGAACGCTTTTAAAACGGTCCCTAGTGGCACAGCGGTATGTCTGCGGACTTACAACGCTAGAATCCGGGTTTCGATACCCGTGGTGAGCAGAGCACAGATAGGCTATTGTGTATCTTTGTGCTTAATTACAAACAAACTTTTGAAACGAATATTAAAGATTTTTTTCATATCTGATGACGTTCTAGAGCGCATAATTAGTTGAAAATATTCAACATCTTAACCGAACTCATGGAGCAAAGAACATGTTGATAAAAGAAACATTGACAAAGTTTATCATGAAAGAGACTGGAGCATCTGTGATATTCATAACAGAGGTGATGAGTGGCCTCCTGGTTGGCAGATTCGATAGTCAGCGATCAAAGATGTTACTACTTTAAAAAAAAAAAAAAGTTATCGTATAGCAACTATCACTCATTATTTTCAAAAATATTAGCTGTATTACGCATCAACTCACACCAGCAGGAACCGGTTTAATCCAGTAAAACAAAGCTATAATATAAAAGAAGATGCTAAACCAAGATAGTTGGTTAGACAGATAGTCATCCAGCCATGTGTTAATTCGCCAAACCTCCGTGCCTGCGTCCAGCCTAAATTAGCAGCACTCTTCATTATAAATCAATATTTAGTTCTGCTGTAACTTATATTTTGTATACTAATAATACTAGTCAAGACTGAACTTAAGTTAGGTATATATGTAGTTTGAGAAACTAAGTAAGTAGAATGAAGTTAGTTTCTGAGAAATTCTTTTGTAATATTGGTAAGATATAGAAATGTTAACTAATACCAACTATTGAAATGAATAAAAGACAGTATACTAAATTCTATAATGTCAACAAGAAAATGGGAGCTTTTAATCGATCTAATCACTAACCACGAGCATGGTCAGAAGTAATAAATAGTAGTTGAAAACGAGCACAGAAGAAAAGCATTTCCTGACACAAACTCGAAATATTGCTCTCTAAACAAACAATTGAGAATGGAATAGTGCAGTTAAAACAGGTTTATTTCACTTTTCCTGTATACATTCACAGAAACACATAACGTTAATGATGCATCAGATTTCTATCATTTTTGGGCCATCCTGTAAGTTGAGGATTGATCATCTCCAGTACCCTCTAGCACTTACAATAGCTGTTTACAGAGAAATGAGTACCAGACACACATGGCTTATAATTATGTTGTATAATAAATGACAAACATAATCAAAAGACACGATCCCATAAACTATTCCAATAACTTTAGGTACAAAATAAGCATTCTGGAGAGACTCAAGGACTCTATAATAAATTATTCTAATATATGTAATTACATTTACATTCCGCCAAGCTGTAAGTTTATAGATATGTAATTTTAATTCTCAATATTTAACTTGGGAGGTTCAAAGACTTCTATCTACCTACTCATTTTAAGTTTGTTCGGATAGGATAAATTCTTTCCCCAGTTTTGAATGCTTTTGTTGCTAGAGCCAAGTGAAATTTTCCAGAAAATTTACTCCCAATCCTTATCCAACAATAAACAAAGTGATGCAAGTATTGTATTTTCTTAGTGGTATGAATATGAAGAGAAAAATTCAGTGTGCACATGATTAAAAATTTTGATTGTCAAACGTGTAAAATCTGCTTTAAAATGGCTTTCGAAATAACCCGAATTTCGTCATTATTCGCCGCTGAAGGCAGAAACTTTAAAAGTAAGCAAGTCAAATGCATTAGCGAACGCTAGACTGGGCAATCTCAACGCAAACACCTGGCGACTGCGGCCAGCAGATCCTCACTTTATCTCTCGTAAATTTTGCGATATCTAATAATCTTAGCACTAGAGATATTAAGCAATGAATTCAATTTGCGTCTACCTTGCCCTGTTTATAAGATTGCACCTATTGTTTGAGCTAAAGCAGATTTTGACTTTTGTTTCACTCAATCGTCTCTGGATGGATATATATCTTTGAGTTTGTTGCTGATGTTGAAAACATAAGTAAATACTACAGTGGCGACTCGGGGTAGGGGTCTTCGGCTCTAGGTTTACTGATCAACCTGGTAAGATAGTTGTTTGGAAAGCGAAGATGAGTGGTTTAATTCATCTTACCAAGCCTCAACAGACTCTATTTTCCCAATCTCACTTCATTATACAGACGTTTCGTGAATTGTATGGATATGAGAAGAAAAAAAAAAAACCTACGTTAACAAATCAAAATGTCGCCTCCAAAACATGTTGCGTGGGACATGACTAGTGGTCAACGTACCTAGATTGTCAATCCGACAATTCTGATTCGCGTCTCGCTGCCATAAAAATTCACTCTGGACTTCGGAGACATGGATGCGCTAAAAAGAATGATGGTCAATCGATTGGACAAACAAAACTCAATCGGTGGGTGCTAATGACTAGCTGCTTTCGTTCAGTTCATAATTAGGGACGGCTATTAGCAAGAAACCCTTATGTAATTTTACGCAAAAATCTGAAATAAACCAAATAAGTTAAAACAAGTGGATGAAGCCTTTTAAACCTTTTCTATTGGAATATTTGATATCCTCAAGAACATGTTGCTCACCCAAAAGTGAAAAATCGGTAAGAAAAACTGATATGAAACTCAAGGTAATATTTTCACGATCGGGATGGTGTTTAAAAGACTTCATACTAAAAGTCAATAAAACGTTTACCAATAACCGTTTTGGTGCTGACCCAACGATTAAAACCATTCTTGAGATAAACTACAAACAACTTCTGAAAACTTTACTGATTCAAAAGGAAACTACCATTAAATACAAAACTAATCAATTGTATTTTAAAAATACTTTATAGCTATAAAAAGGGTTCTTCCGATAAGGAATAGGCTGACGTTTTATTCCAGCTTTAAATTCGCACGATAAATATATTTTATTATAGATAGTGTTTGTTGTTTTTGACCATCATGTATCAACAATGTATTAATTTTTACTTCCCGTTTACTACAAGTTGCGCCCCCTCCCCCAGTGGCACAGTGGTATTGTCTGTGAACTAACAGCGCTAAAAACCGAGTTTCGATACCGGTAGTGGACAGAGCACAGATAGCCCGTTGTGTAGCTTTGTGCTTAACTTCAAAGAAACAAAAACTACAAGTTGCAATAAATGAAAATAGAATTCAGATCTTATCGTCACTCTGCCTACAACTATAAGTCTGGTTCAGCCAATTGTGCTGACTCTCATTCTTATAAAATTTCACATGACTTGTCGTCTTGCGTAAACCAGTAAGCTTATTTCTACAGTGAAAATATAATACGTTCTTGTGGAAAAAGAAAGTGAAGGAAAAATTGTATGCATACAATAATAATTTCCGATCAGGGTAAACTATATACTTAGAACGAGACTCGAAACCAACCTGGTAATGGGTATAGCTAATTAACTATATTTTTCTCACGTTTCTACTTATAAAGGTTAGAATGCATTGTTTCATCAGTTAGATAGATACCCTTGCTGTTAAAAATCCAGTAATATCTCATAAGGTTTGGCCAGCTTAGGAGATCTATGTTAGTCCTAATTATATACATATATATACTAAGCTAACAATGCTTGTTTGTTTGTTTTTAATTATGCACAAAGCTACTCAAGGGCTATCTGTGCTCTGCCCACCACGGGTATCGAAACCCGGTTTCTAGCGTTGTAAGTCCGCAGACATACCGCTGTGTCACTGGGGGGCTCTAACAATGCAAAACAATCTTTATAATGAAAAAATATTGTCAAAAATAAAATTAGAAAGGTAATTAAACCATATATATTAAACATTCCAGCCAACACTATTGATAATAGTAACTACAAGTAAATATTACAGTTTATCTTCTCTAAAGAACATAGATACACTAACATTCAGCCCACCGCAGTGCCAATGACTCCCTCAACAGACGTCCACACTTGTAGAGATAACTTGTCACCGACGTTACTTGCTGCCACGGATCCCTTTCAGGATCCCCCAACCGATCAGACATGTATTAAGTAAGTAATAAAAACTTCAATGCTTTACTACAGTTCAGACTAACATCACTTTTAGCTTTTCGATATTCTATCGTGCTAAAAGGATACAAATCAACAAACCATCTTATAATGCTACTTCTTCACTGATCGCGATAAGTATTTACTGAGAGCAAAATTAACGTTAGACTCGACAAAATTGAGGGTTCAAATATTGCTAAATTTTTCTTACTCTAGGCCTATATATACCAAAATCTAGAGTACTGTTTTTACAACATAATTCCGAACTACCTGCCATTTAAATAAACGCTATGATAATAATACTCTTTTAGAGAAAAACTAAGTAATCTCCTTAACCCCACCCCCCCTTAAACATCTATGTTTCAATTGCACGGAATTGACTGAGAAGAAAAAAACGATACTCACTTCATATATCAGAAAATTCAGAATATAACTGAAATAAAAAAAGCGACCATATTTTGTCAAAAATAAAATGATCATGTAATCATAAATACATAAATACAAAATATGTCCAAACTATTACAGCCATGGAGTCATCTAAACATCATATTTTTGGCGATTGGATTTCAAAATAGATTTATAACAAACCTATAATCATATATCCCTTTTCTGTTCTAAGAGGAGCAAGTGTCATAATAACAACAATAATGTAATTAATGTACATCGAATTGCATC
>NW_013677304.1:2376-3585 GCF_000517525.1 Limulus polyphemus | reverse complement strand
GAATTAACTTTAAGGACCAGCTAATAATTATACACCCATTTCGTTTCAGGATTGACGTAGCAGATTACCGTTGGGAATCAATCAATATTCATACATCCAGTTCGTTTCAAGATTGTCATAGGAATTAACTTTAGGGACCAGCTAATAATTATACACCCATTTCGTTTCAGGATTGACGTAGCAGATTACCGTTGGGAATCAACTAATAATTAATAATCCAGTTAGTCTCAGGGTTGTTGTGACAGGGTTAACTTTGGGAATAACTTAATAGTTATTCAGAGGTTGAGTACGTTATACTAAAAGTATTTTGGAACCTCACCACGTCGTTATAGTCCATGTCACTACGCCCGTCGTAAGGTTTTCATGTCCAGATCACGCAACTCCTCTCTGGTATTTTCCTTATATTGTACGAATACAACGGTCTTTCAGCGCCTGTTTCAAAAGTTCGATTGTACTGAAATACATAAATGCTACAAAACGCTAAGTACTATCAAAATGTAGGTTTGATATATTCCGTTCCACCGTAACATTAATATTGGCTATGGTTGTCTCCTGAGTAAGATATATTCAAAATCACTTTAATGTAACCTCCTCAACTGTGTATACATAGAGTTGTAGTAGAAGCCCCCCCCCCCTTCTAATGGCACAGCGGTATGTCTTCCGACGTACAACACTAGAAACCGGGTTTCGATACCCGTAGTGGGCAGAGCACAGGTAGCCTATTGCATAGCTTTGTACTTTACTACAAACCAACAAATTATAGTAGAATTACCTTTGCACACGTGAATTAATAGTTATACACCCAGTTAATGTCAAAGTAATTCACGTGTGCAAAAAAAAAATATAAAATATTTGAAAGCTGGTTTATTTAAGCATATCTTCGATTATCTGATAGAAAAACTTTAAATGTTGTAGCTTAATTAATCGAGAAATTACACGTATGAGTAATAAATTGATAAGGTGCTGTTCTTATTGTCATCAGATAAAACTGCTTTATTTTCTTCTAAGGAAGGATAGCCACTTTTGAACAATTAAGTCTCATTACAAAACATTAATTTACTTGTAACTTCTTCTCATGTTAATCATAAGTCAAAAGAGACAAAAAATAAAAAAGTAAAATAAATAAATGGCCCATCATGGCCAGGTGGTTAGGGTGCACGACTCGTAATCTGAGGGTCGCGGGTTCGAAACCCCGTCCCACCAAACATG
>NW_013677304.1:0-1552 GCF_000517525.1 Limulus polyphemus | reverse complement strand
CTGTGGTGCGGACCACCCCGCGGGAGTCAAAGAAAACAGTCAGCATCACTTTGACGTTGAAAACCGTGGTTTGACTCCTGTGGTTCAACAAGCTCCTTACTCTCCTGATATGGCTCCTTGCGACTTCTGGCTGTTCTCCAAACTCAAGAGGCCATTGAAAGGAACGTGATTTCAGACAAGAGAGGACATTGTGGCTGCAACGACAGCCGAGCTAAACTCCATTTCGAAAGAGGCTTTCTCGGAATGCTTCCAACAATGGCGGCACCGCTGGGAGAAGTGTGTGGAGTCCCAAGGAGACTACTTTGAGGGTGATTAGGTTTCCAACGCTCTAGGTATGCCAGTTTTTATTCCCCGGCTAAAGGTCGGATACTTTTCTCACAGGCCTCGTATTAACTTTCTTCTTCTTACCTATAAATATACAGGGACAGTTAGTTACATAAATGGAAAAGTTTGCCTTAGGGACGAAGACCAGAATCATAATGGTAAACCTGTGGTTTCTCACGGTTTGTTGCTTATTCATCTTGACCAAACAGTTCACTGATCAAACAGACGTTCTAAGACCTTTTCTGGCTAGGACAACAATATTACTGGCGAGGCGTATTACAACCCAGCAGGACGTGTACGAAATAAAAACAAAATTAAAGTGAAACACAAAATGAGGTCATTTATCTCTAGAAGAGAATGCACTGCCAAACGATCAGAAGAGAATGCACTGCCAAACGATCAGAAAGGTTGCATCACAATAGAAGGAAGAGACAATAAGAGTTTTCCTAGAATAACTAAACTTCAACGAGTAATAAAAAAGTAGCTGAGCTTAATAACAATAAATTATTTTTGTTGAATACGACAAAAAGTAGGGAAAGGAACTATAAAGTTTATACAAACAATGTTAGAGATTATTAAAAACTATATTTATATCTCGGGTTTTAGCGTAAACATCCCACTGAAGGATACATTGTATGCATATGTATATATAAAACAAGAAGACATTATCGAACTGGAATATGTATCTTGTTCAGAGCAATTGTGATTAAAGTTATTATACATTTCATCAAAAATAAAATTTTGCAACAGAAGTAAAAGGTGCTGAACCCTCAAACGAATATATTTTATTACATTTTCAGCTGTGGGAGCGTAATAGTTTTGACTGTCAATCCCGCTACTCGGTTAAGAGAAGCCGCATAAGTGCTGGATGCTACTGACTGATTGCTCTAGTAGTTTTAGATTAAAGATGGGTATGCCTCAACCCTAGAGGTCTTTGGCCCATCAATTTTACCCATGTGTCGCATAAGGTGCTGTTAAAATATCTAATATCTAGGTATTTATAATTAGTTGAATAGGATGAATGGAAGAGACTAAAATATAGTTAGTGATAGCGAATGTGCAGTATGACTGTAAGAATGTTAATTTATGGCACAAGAAAAGTAATTTTGATTTGTGTATTTTTACTTCTTGCATGACTTACATCGCATGTCACATATATTCGATTTGTTTGTTTTGAATTTCGCGCAAAGCTACACGAGGGCTATCTGCGCTAGCCGTCCCTAATTTA
>NW_013677303.1:7381-13089 GCF_000517525.1 Limulus polyphemus | reverse complement strand
TTGTTATTAAATAGGTTCTACTCTGTGTTATGTTGTTATTAAAATAGTTCTACTCTGTGTCATGTTGTTATTAAAATAGTTCTACTCTGTGTTATGTTGTTATTAAAATAGTTCTACTCTGTGTTATGTTGTTATTAAAATATTTATATTCTGTGTTATGTTCTTCCAGCGTGTGGCATTTATTTAATTCTAATAGAAAACAACACCTGTTATAGAGGACGTAGAACGGATAACATAGCACGAAACACAAATTAATTTGGATATTATATATAATGACAACATAATATACCTTGAAACAGAGAGTGAACGGTTCTATAACATGGAGGATATAACATAACTCGAAAGATAATATAAACGCCATCTAAAGATGTATTTTTTACCGTTTCTCTCCATTCGTTATTAATAAACAAAGAAGGCAATCGAACCCCGAATTCTATCTTTATAACTCTTCGAGGTTACTGTTGAGTGGTAGTGGTGGTGAAGGGGGTGTAGGGGGACAACTCCACTCTACAGAACGGTTCCTTGTAATGTACAGGTTATTTTCTGTTGTTCGTTTCCACAAAAACAAACTTGTACGTAAACATATAAAAACTTTGCAAAACATGTCAGTTTTCAAAGGAAAATTGTGTATTTTTTTTTAAAACGGGGGGATAAAAATATCAGGAACGGTCGAGGGAAATAATTGGATGGATTTATAAAATATCTAATATTTTAAACTTTACTCAGGTTACGCCTTCTGCTGATCCTTTGAAGCAGATATGCCGCTTACAATCGGTGAAACTACGTTATTTTGTCTTCTTCTTTAAAGTCCCAGAAACCTGGTGTCTGCCGACATCTTGGATTTAGGAGTAACATTTATTTTTAAGTAAAACACAAGACATTTAGAAACTGAATGAGTGGAATATATTAAGGTTCAGTACAGAGCAGTGTCCGAATAGAACGAAGTTTTTTGTTCAGTTATATATATACATGCAGGAAATGTTTGAGTACTCAATATTTATATTAACTTCAAGATATTTTAAACATCCAAAGTAATTAAGCAAAAATTGGGTTTGGTTTGTTATGAATTTCGTACAAAGCTACACGAGGGCTATCTGCGCTAGCCGCCCTTAATGTAGCAGTGAAAGACTAGAGGGAAGGCAGCTAGTCGTCACCACCCACCGCCAACTCTTGGGCTACTATTTTACCAACGAATGGTCGGATTGACAGTCACATTATAACGCCCCCACGGCTGAAAGGACGAGCATGTTTGATGGGACGGAGATTCGAACCCGCGACCCGCAGATTGCGAGTGGAGTGCACCCTGGCCATGCCGGGCTGAACGAAATTGGCCTACAATGTAAAATATTTTCTCTGACAATAGCTTAGTTTGTTTGTCTCAGAATTATCGCACTAAGCCACGTTGTGTTTTCTTATAGCAAAGTCACATTGGGCTATTTGCCGTGCCCACCGAGGGGTATCGAACCCCTGATTCTAGCGTGGTAAATCCGAAGAATTACCGCTGTTCCACCGGGGAATTCTACGTAAGGGAAGGCAGCTGGTCAACAGCAACCAAGCGTTATTCTCGTCTGACCGATTATAGGGGGATTTGACCGTCACTCACATATGCAATAAGCGGAGAGCGTGTTTGTTGCAACAGGTTGCGAACCGTTAACCATCGGATTCACATTCCGGGCACGTTAACTACTAGGTCACTTCCAAAATGAATAAAGATAAGTTACGGAAACTTAAAGCTTCCTCCAGGGTAAGGATTCAGAAAAGTAAGTCGATTGACACACACACAATTAAAAAAATAAAAACATCACCCCCATAAGTGTCCCCGTGAAAAGGTTATAGTCGTATTGAATTTCCATTAGTTCACGCCCCCACTAAGTAGTCCCCGTGAAAAGGTTATAGTCGTATTGAATTGCCATTAGTTCACGCCCCCATAAGTGTCCCCGTGAAAAGGTTATAGTCGTATTGAATTTCCATTAGTTCACGCCCTCCACCATAAGTGTCCCCGTGAAAAGGTTATAGTCGTATTGAATTTCCATTAGTTCACGCCTACAAATCTGTGTCACAAAATGGGTAATATAGCTGACCTGAAGCGAGTATTATCGACAATCTACTCTCATTATCGAGTGCTGTTTTTGATATTATTTTAGATTAAAGACGACTGGAAGAAACTAGATCCCTTCTCACTCTTTAATCATAGTACTACACCAAGTAATGATTTTAGGGTAAACAATAAGTAGCTTAGTATTTCATTTCCGCTCGTTCAAGGAAATGATATATATATATATATTCTAATTTCGAAATTGTTTGCATAGAAGCTGGTATAAACATTTTTATATGTCATTAATAGTAGACTTAACCTTCTGTGAAGAAAAAATCCCCAAAAACATTCCACACCGGGGCACAAACTATAAGGTGGGTTATTGTATAAAGTGTCACGACTTTTGAATGAGAATATTTGAAGTTTTTTATATATATATATATACGTGTTGTGAAATATTCATTGCGTTCAAAATATAATTTTCTTGAAAAAATTAATTTTATCAAATAATGTACAAACAACGGCAACAAATTGATTCTGCGCTCTCTTTTGTTTAAAACTAAAACTATAGATGACATCACATTACTGGGTTTTTAAATAACATTTCATTGGTTTCTTAATAGAGAGCTGATGAGTGGCAGCGTTTCGATAAAGGAAAGTAAAAGAGAAACGATATAAATATCACTTTCGCATTCATATCATTTCGTTGTCGTCAGTGGCGACACCTATTTACAACGGCTGAGATACGACTTGTTGTAGGTCTGTCTTTGATGGTCCTGGTGCCCCAAGGTGATCCATATATATGTATCATAATATTTTTATTTCTACTAGTTATATATACCGTATGAACAGCTAAATAATGACGTTTATGTAAAAAAGCGTATGTGTTTCAATGAAGCATTCCTACACGTACAAGAACAAACGGCTTGGATGTGGCCCAGTAATTGATGTGCAATCCTACGGATCGAAGGGTCTAAGGTTCAAGAGTGATGCCGCTAAACACTCTCCACACTTTCAGTTTTAGGCTCGTTGTAGAATTAACTGTAAATCTCATTATTAGGCTCAAAGAGACAAAAATCTTAATAATTTCTGTTGCTTCGCTGGTAAGCAGATTTAAATTAGGGACGGCTATACCTGGATCTTAGGAATATTTGGCATAGATTGTCGTTCATTAGGTGAAATTAATATATAAAAATTCCAATTCCACAAGTATATCAACTGTTTCAAAGATGATTAATTTATTTAACAAATCAATAGGGCTCTTTCACTGTATGGAAATGTTCTAGTAACGTATTCAGGCCTTTCAAATCCACATGTTCTTAGTCTGTGTTAAAGTTCTTAAGAATTCAGACCATATATTGCTAGACCAGAAAAATTGATGTTCAAGAAACTATTGTCAAACTTATTATGATATTATATTGAAGTTCGGAGCGTTGTATCAAAATGCTTGTAAAGCCTCACTAAGTCATTACAAACCACGTCGCCAGGTCCAGTCATAAGATATCTGTTATCTGTGATTCTTGACAATAGCCCTGCAGCGTAATTTCCATTAAAAATGCTTTTTTTGTAAAACTGGCTTGCTGCTTTCCATAATTCATCTACTGTATGTAGACGCCAGTTTCCTAGCACTAACTTCAACAGTTGATGGCATACGAGTCCATAAATGCTGAATCTGACGACTTGACCGATATGTCTTCGTGTGGAATAGCATGAATACCAATTTCTTCTCTAGCTGTTGCAGGTAAGTGACAATTGAAGGAAATTTCATGGAGGCAGCTTGTATACACGTGACTAGTTTCGCTTTTTTAAAAACAGAGTTCTTATATTGTGTATTGTTTCAAGGAAAAGGTTGACAGCTTTTGCCACTGACATTTATGTTCATGTATTCTCACCCATTGCCAGACACCGCACTTTAGCTAGCACGCTTGGAGTTCGACTTGCTGTAGGTCTTTTTGTGATGGCCCTTGTGTCCCAAGTTGATCCATATTACTTTGTTTTCTAACACCATAACGTAAAAGGGATATTCTCTTCTTCTAAATCCACGATATGTGCGCACTCTATATGACCTGAATGTATGACTATCTTGCTTCGGAAAGATACTTTCCTAATGTGATGAGTTTTCAGTGTCAGCACACAACCAACATAACACCAAACAATATCAAAATTCGCTTCTCATGCATGCCGTTCCACCTTCAGAAGTTTTCTCGTGAGTTGGTAATTTGCACATGAAAAATAGTTTTAATATAATGTAATTATCCCTCTGTATATCACTACCAACGTTTAGTGTTGTATTTTATTAAC
Organism: Limulus polyphemus; assembly: GCF_000517525.1. Classification (NCBI taxonomy): domain Eukaryota; kingdom Metazoa; phylum Arthropoda; class Merostomata; order Xiphosura; family Limulidae; genus Limulus; species Limulus polyphemus. Next base: position 8,753 of record NW_013677303.1, on the reverse strand, counting down.
TCTTTACCAAATTCTATTAACTATAAATATATATATATATTGTATTAATACTTTAACCACTTCAAACTGCCACTATTCTGTTTAACACATAGGAGTGGGCTAATGGTGGTTGGAAAACATTACTGCAGCTGTATGTTTGTAACAAAATACTGGACAAAATAATTGAAAGTTGGATACTTGATACATTTTCGAAACTATAGCAACGCTCATCTCATTTTATTAATCCTAATCGTATGCTCTTAGAAAACATCTAAAGACGGAAATTTGTTTAATTTAATAGCAGAACGTTTTTCCTTAACTCCAGTAATCAAATGTCAGACTCTTGTTTAATTCCATGTTAGTTTCCAGTAATCCTCGAGGCCGTCTGGTATCCATAGTGACGTCTCGTGAGACCGGCCAGCCATTGTTTCTGTTAGCCAATATAGTGTCAGAGTGAACTGATTGTTTTGCAGGCACCTAATCGGAAGTGTATTTCAATTATAAACATTAAGATTAACAAGTTTTAAACTCCCGCTATCTCAAGTTTTAATATTTAAACTGCAAATGTCAAGCAGAATAAGGCTTAGGAGTTTCCTCTGTATGAAATGTTAAGGTTTATTTCAACTATAAATATGAAGTATGGGAAGTGTTTAAGTAATCTTCTCTACATTCAGTTGTAAAGTTGGGTTACGTTTTTTCTACTTTTGCATTTTTATATATGTTTCTCATTATCCCTGGACCACCAAATGCTATAATCACACTATTAGTCAATGTTAACCTCCATTTTGATTTCTGTCTGTTTGTGGCTAATGTAGCACAAGAATTGACTTTAAGCCAGTATAATAAAAAACATTAAGAAATTATGAAACTCCCAATTTCCTTAAGGAATATTCTACCAACTTTAATAAAGCTTGATTAAATTAATCAACAAATATTTAACGTTGATTAAACTCCACCTTCATGACTTTTTGTTCACATAATCTCTTAGGCCTTGTTTACATGCTCATTTCAATTTGTGAAAGCGAAGAGAACAATCGGGTTTTTTTTCATTAGCAATATTTTGAAATCGTTTCAATATTAGAGATCAGAACCATCTTTATTACATGAATAATTAGTCAAACAGTAAAGATCAGATCCATCTTTATTACATGGATAAGTAATCAAACAATAAAGATCGGAACCATCTTTATTACATGGATAATTAGTCAAACAATAAAGATCAGAACCATCTTTATTACATAGATAATTAATCAAACAATAACGATCGGAACCATCTTTATTACATGGATAATTAATCAAACAGTAAAGATCGGAACCATCTTTATTACATGGATAATTAGTCAAACAATAAAGATCGGAACCGTCTTTATTACATGGATAATTAGTCAAACAG
>NW_013677303.1:0-6716 GCF_000517525.1 Limulus polyphemus | reverse complement strand
TAAAGATCAGAACCATCTTTATCACATGGATAATTAATCAAACAATAAAGATCAGAACCATCTTTATCACATGGATAATTAATCAAACAATAAAGATCGGAACCGTCTTTATTACATGGATAATTAATCAAACAGTAAAGATCAGAACCATCTTTATCACATGGATAAGTAATCAAACAATAAAGATCAGAACCATCTTTATCACATGGATAAGTAATCAAACAATAAAGATCGGAACCATCTTTATTACATGGATAATTTATTAAACAATAAAGAGTGGTTTAGATATCAAAGATGTACAGTTTAAAAGTTTTGCTTGCTATAAATTTAAGCCCATGTTAAAAGTCATAATATGTAATTAATATAGTGTTTTTTTTGTCTAAGGATTTGTAATGATGATTGATTTTCACCAACAGATTTTTTGTCTAAGATCTTCGTTCTACCAAGTACGTCAATAGTAAATATCAAACAAGAGTGTTAAATTACAGCAACAAATGTTTTGTTCAAAGTCAAGGATTTCTTTTCTCGTAAGTGACTTGTATTTACTGAATAAAATATTTTATTTGAGATCATAGATAAATCTTTGTTTCTTTTAATTCATTAGAATTTACTTTAATTTTATACATTTTTTATTTTATTCCCAAGTAAACATGAAACAATAGTGTTAAATTGCATATATATCTTAAATATTTATATTCTTTTTTCTCCAGAGGTGAAATTGAAAAGAGAATCTGTGACATAAAGGCCTTATGGTTTATTTGATTGTCTGTATCCTCCCTCTGCTGTGGACTGCAGTTTCGTCTATTCAAGGCTCCTCAGCACAGCTTGGGTCAGGAAACCAAAGAGATACAGTTAGGCCTATTATAATGGTGATGTGTTTATAATATCTATAGGGTTTTGAATCCGTCTACTTCATCAAATAGTAACCTAAATTTAGGTTACTATATAGGGAAGTAAAACGGACTCAAACCTCTATAAACAGTATAAAATGTTCTTTGGAAATATAATAATTAGTTTTAATACTTCACACTAGATGTCGCAAGTATACGCGATATCAAGCTGTAGGATAGTTTATGTATGCTCTGTCTACTGCGGGTAATCGAACCCTGGATTTTAGCGTTTTAAGTACATTACACGAACAGAATGTGGAAATTAAAGGAAATGACAAACTTACATAAGCAGAAAATGGAAATTAAAGGAAGTGACAATCTTACATAAGCAGAAAATGGAAATTAAAGGAAGTGACAATCTTACATAAGCAGAAAATGGAAATTAAAGGAAGTGACAAACTTACATAAGCAGAAAATGGAAATTAAAGGAAGTGACAAACTTACATACACAGAAAATGAAAATTAAAGGAAGTGACAATCTTACATAAGCAGAAAATGGAAATTAAAGGAAGTAACAAACTTACATAAGCAGAAAATGGAAATTAAGGGAAGTAACAAACTTACATAAGCACATCACAAACAAATAAGTTTGTGCCAGTAGAACAAGAAATACAAAAGATGATACACCCCATAGATGTTTACTGAATCAACTACATATGTTGTACTAAATACTTACTAATTTATCTATCTGTCTTATATTCATTGCCCATAATCTACTGACTAATTAGTCTTAAATCTTTTCATGAGATACACAATTAAAAGAAAAACAAGAACTTTAATCGCAAAACTATTTTACCGATGAATAAGAATTCTGCTTTTATAGAAACAACAATTAAAATCTAGTTTTATAGAGACAACAATTAAAATCTAGTTTTATACAAACAACATTAAAATCTAGTTTTATAGAGACAACAATTAAAATCTAGTTTTATACAAACAACAATTAAAATCTAGTTTTATAGAGACAACAATTAAAATCTTGTTTTATAGAGACAACAATTAAAATCTAGTTTTATAGAAACAACAATTAAAATCTAGTTTTATAGAAACAACATTAAAATCTAGTTTTATAGAAACAACAATTAAAATCTAGTTTTATAGAAACAACATTAAAATCTAGTTTTATAGAAATGTCTTCAACAATTAAAAGTCCTAGTTATTGTAGCTATATATATATATATCATTAATTGAAAAAAGTCAAATATTCGTGGTATGGTAATTTGAAAGAAACGTCAGTGGATTAACAATTGGTCAAACTTATAAGGATCATAGACTGAATTCATCTCAATCAGAATATGACTTCCTTTTAACTTGCCTAGTAGCAATCACATAAGCATCTGGTCCCCGGGTGGATGGGCAGAAAGTTTACAAACTCACAATGCTAAGATCCGGAGTTCAATACCCACAGCGGACAATGCATTGTGCTCATGCATGGTTCAGCTATTGTACCAGAACTACCTATGGACCAGATGTTACTCAATTCCAACACAACGGACAGTAGTACCACCAAATTCATTATTCAGCTATTGTACCAGACACAGCTATGAACCAGATGCCACTCAGTTCCAATACAACGGACAGTAGTTTCATGATTCAGCTATTGTATCAGACCTAGCAATGGACCAGATGCTACTCAGTTCCAATAGAACGGACAGTAGTTTCATGGTTCAGCTATTGTACCAGACCCTGCTATGAACCAGATGCTACTGAGTTCCAATACAACGGACAGTAGTTTCATGGTTCAGCTATTGTATCAGACCTAGATATGGACCAGATTCTACTCAGTTCCAATACAACGGACAGTAATTTCATGACTCAGCTATTGTATCAGATGCTACTCAGTTCCAATATAGCGGACAGTAGTTTCATGATTCAGCTATTGTACCAGACACAGCTATGAACCAGATGCTACTCAGTTCCAATACTACCGATTTTAGACATTGTGTTAAACAGAAAAAATAAACAAAGGAACCTTAGTTAATGATGGATATCAAACACCTCTTAAAGATATGGTCGTTTAACCTCTAATGACAAGATCTCAAAATCTTTGTTTATATGAACGAGAATAACTTAACTAAAATTAATATATTATAAAATCCTGTTCAATTGACTAAACAAAGTAAATTATCTAAGAATAAAAATAAACAAACTCCGTAGCCTACATCAAACATGGTGATCTCATCTATCAAAAGTTATCTGAGCTAATTAAAAGAGATTTAGATAATATTAATATTAGAACCGACTCCATACATTTTTAATTAAGCAATATTTTAGTTCAACCAAATGAGCGCCTTCAACCAGAAAATAGGTTTGGTAAAGTGTGAGTGAATTTCTAGTTAAAATAGCCATGGCGAAACGGGTTAACGCTGAGTGCACGTGTTATTAAAGACCAGTTACAATTCCATTAGGCTTAACAACTCACATCCTTACTCCACCCCCTTCTGTAGCTCAGCATTAAATCTGAGGACTTATAACACTACGAATCGCGTATCTTTATGTTTAACAAGAAACAAAGAAGATCTTATTTTAGTTTGGAAAATATTAAAATTTTGGCCAAATAAGCTAAATTTCTGACCACCAGGAAGAATATATATATATATAGTTATTGCATAATTCCTTTGGTTGCCATCTTGTAGCTCAAGCTTTGTTTACCATAAAAGCAGATAGATCAAGCTTCGTTTGCCATAGAAACAGATAGATCAAGTTTAGTTTACCATAGAAACAAATAGATCAGGTTTTGTTTACCATAGAAACAGATAGATCAAACCTTGTTTACCATAGAAACAGATAGATCAGTTTTATTTACCATAGAAACCAATAGATCAGGTTTTGTTTACCATAGAAACATTACCAGCTTGTTTTGTTTTTTTTTCAAAACCGTTTAGACGACAGGAATGTGAAAACGCACTACTACAATTTTATTTTAGTCCCGACTCTGTTTACGACTGTTGTCGTACCTTAAATGCATCATCGATTATTCTCGGGCAAATTTCACTTGGTGGCGCCACCTCCTCTCCGCCAATTTTTACCAACGAATAGTGAGATTCACCGTTACATTATAACGCCCCCACAGCATGGTTGGCGACTGGAATTCTAACCTATGACCTATAGGTTGCGAGTCGAGCGCCCTAACCACCAGACCAACTATAACAATTCTAAAGCTGTAATACACCAATGAGAGTAGCCAGAAAAGCAATCTCGCGGTGGGCGAACCTTAGTGTTATTATAGATTCATCATGAATGGTAAAGTCTGCTCTGACCCTTTTATCACTAGTAAATACATTTGAGTTTTCGAATAATTCACTAGTGAACACGAAATTGTAAACTTGTAGAAAGATCTACCATAATTTATGTTTGTTGCCCAGCTTGCATTTAGTAGCAGTCAACAGTATTGACAACGAGGGTTATCCATCTGATGAAACACTATTATAATCTCTATAAGTAGAAACGTAAGAAAAGTATGCTTAAATATCTATACTGATGGCCAAGTTTGGTTTTAGTTTTGTTCTAAGTAGATAGCTTATTGTGGTTGGATGTTAAGTATCCATAAGAAATATGTTATTGATTGTATACTGGAATTAATAAGTCCATGCTAACCCTGATGATTCAAATTCATCGTTCAAAAGGTGATTTTTTTTGGGGGGGGGGGGCAAGTCATTTAAAATTTATTTCAAACACAAGTAGCGATGGTTTAAAAATAAAATAGTCAGTATATATATATTTTTTTTGGACTGAGCACTAGAAACTTCCTATATTTTACTCTTTCAAGAACATCATTTTAACTGTCTGCACATCAGAGTTCTGACAGTCAATTATTATTTCTTCAAAGGGAAAGAACGCTGACTTGTATTATGCAGTCAACCTTGACTGGGCCTTGTCTCTGAAGATGGGTTCTGTATCAGAGGATGACCTGATTTTGATTGCATCAGTGCTACGATAACATCGTGCCCAAAGAAGTAAACTAGAAAGAGACGCTGTGGTATAGAAACACTGCTAGAAGTTTTTCAAAATGCCCCAAACATAAAAAAATATAACCGATTCTACCAGTGAAGAGGCCATTATGTATACTTTCAGAAAGGTGGCCATTTGGAATAGAAATGTGTAAAGAGGTTCAGCAACTTACAACTGAAAATATCAAATTTAAAGAAGAAGTCTCGAAAAGTGAATTCACTCCAGAATCACTGAAAGAAAAGGATTCAGAAGTTAAATATCACTCAGGGTTGAAATGTTCAATATTAATGTCAGTTACAGAATCATTGAAAGAAAGAGATGCAGAAGTTAAACATCACACAGGGTTGAAATGTCCAATATTAATGTCAGTTACAAAATCATTGAGAGATGCAGAAGTTAGACATCTCTCAGGGTTGAAATATCCAATATTAATGTCAGTTTTTACCACCACGCACCTCAAACACCAGTAAAAGTACCTTGACAGAATCCGGAAATTGTTATCAATACTGTTAAAATTGAGGTTAAATGTTAGTTTGCAGGGCCTGAGTTGTCAGTTCATTGTTTCTAGTGGTTGTGGGGGAAACATCTGTTTGTGTCACACGTGTTACCTTTTTTTATATTATGAGGAAATCCCGAAGAGTTACAAATAACTTTAATTGGGATATATTTTGGATTGAGAATATTAAATACTATTGACTGTTTCAAAATGTTTATAGAGAGATATTCAAATATGTTAGCAAGAGCCATAATACCATTAAATGTTTAATTAGAACAACACCAGAGGGAGCTGTACCATTTCTTTAAAAAGGATGGGGAGAAGGAATTACAGATAAATTCACTGATCAAAATTGTGGACTACTTCAAAAACGTTTTCCAGGAGATGTTACATTCACTAATAAGGGCTTTTATATTAAATAAAGCGTTGGACTGATGCGTGGGGAAGTTAAAGTTCCAGCTTTCACCAGTAGGTGTCACCAATCGAATTAGAATCTACAAGAAAAATCGCTCAGCCTAGAATAGCTGTTGAACGCGTATTCGGACTTGTAAGAGACAAATACGCCACACATCAAAACATACTTGTGTATTCGGTCTTGTAAAAGACAAGTACACCACACATCAAAACAGTCTCTTACAAGACCGAATACACAAGTAGATGTGTGGTGTACTTGTCTCTTACAAGACCGAATACACAAGTATGTTTTGATGTGTGGTGTACTTGTCTCTTACAAGACCGAATACACAAGTATGTTTTGATGTGTGGTGTATTTGTCTCTTACAAGGCCGAATACACAAGTATGTTTTGATGTGTGGTGTATTTAAGACATACTTGTGTATTCGGCCTTGTAAGAGACAAGTACACCACACATCAAAACATACTTGTGTATTCCGACTTGTAAGAGACAAGTACACCACACATCAAGACATACTTGTGTATTCGGCCTTGTAAGAGACAAGTACACCACACCTCAAAACATACTTGTGTATTCGGTCTTGTAAGAGACAAGTACACCACACATCAAAACATACTTGTTTATTCGGTCTTGTAAGAGACAAGTACACTACACCTCAAGACATACTTGTGTATTCGGTCTTGTAAGAGACAAGTACACCACACATCAAAACATACATGTTTATTCGGTCTTGTAAGAGACAAGTACACCACACATCAAGACATACTTGTGTATTCGGTCTTGTAAGAGACAAATACACCACACATCAAAACATACTTGTGTATTCCGACTTGTAAGAGACAAGTACACTACACCTCAAAACATACTTGTGTATTCGGTCTTGTAAGAGACAAATACACCACACATCAAAACATACTTGTTTATTCGGTCTTGTAAGAGACAAATACACCACACATCAAAACAT
>NW_013677302.1:13141-14561 GCF_000517525.1 Limulus polyphemus | reverse complement strand
TTTGGTGGGATGCGGATTCGAACCCGCGACCCTCAGATTGTGAGTCGAGCGCCTTATCCACCTGGCCATGCCGGGCACTGTCACCGATTGAACTGAGCACAAAAAAAAAACATTCAAAGTTTTTGAATCTTTCTCATCTCCTTTAAGCACAAAGCTACACAGTGGATTATCTATTCTTTGACCATCGAGGGTATCGAAACCCGAGTTTTTTAGGGTTGTAAGCACATTAACTTACCGCTGAGCCACTACTTTCTAACAGTTTAAACTGTGCGTCTATTTATTTTGTTTTTCTAAAGCGTAATAAGTTAAATCATTCTGCTATACAACAAAATCACGAAAAGAAAATAGCTTTAGTGACTGTATTTCTCGTTGTAATTGATACTTCTTGTACAGGCTTAATGAGTTTACAGCCGAAAACAACCCCTAACGGCGAGAGTACACAATAATAGAGATGATGCATTCTAATTATTATAAGTCAGAACGGGTAGCTTATTTTGCTCAGAAGCTGACATTAGTTACTTAAATACGCGAATAACATAAAGGCGGTTGATACCCGTGGTGGGCAGAGCGTAGATAGCCCATTGTGTAGCTTTGTGCTTAACTACAAACAAACAAACGGGCAAAAGAAATGTAATATGATAATAACAAATGTTTGATGTTACGTTTAGTAAAAAATGATGCAACTCGAATCTCATAAGAACAAGATGGACGTTTTTTTTTTCTCCAACACGTTTGTTACATTTTCCTTCTTCAGTTTAGAGATAGTTTCTCATAGACAGAGAACATTTTTCAAGGAATGAAGTTCTATCGTGCAAAGAATGTTGATAATAAACACGTAAAATTAACCAGGTTTAATAGAGCACTAAATATAATTGTTCGACATAGTAGAATTATTCAATTGGTTCGTACTTTGTTTGTTGGAATATTTTCTTTTTAAATAAAGTGGACCAAACACTAAACAGTTACACGCTGTTTTCTTCTTACGATCTCTGTATGAATTTATATGATGTGTTTTTGGTTTCGAATACACACAACTCTACCTTCCGTTGTGCAAAGATATTCCAAACACAACGAAATCGTGTTTCTTTCGTTTCGAATACACACAGTTCTACCTTCCGTTGTGCAAAGATGTTCCAAACACACAACGAAATCGTGTTTCTTTCGTTTCCAATACACACAACTCTACCTTCCGTTGTACAAAGATATTCCAAACACAACGAAATCGTGTTTCTTTCGTTTCGAATACACACATCTCTACCTTCCGTTGTACAAAGATATTCCAAACACAACGAAATCGTGTTTCTTTCGTTTCGAATACACACATCTCTACCTTCCGTTGTACAAAGATATTCCAAACACAACGAAATCGTGTTTCTTTCGTTTCGAATACACACATCTCTACCTTCCGTTGTACAAAGAT
>NW_013677302.1:6917-12609 GCF_000517525.1 Limulus polyphemus | reverse complement strand
AGGATTTATTAACATCATGCTTAGATGAATAACTCAAGGATTTATTAACATCATGCTTAGATGAATATTTCAAGGATTTATTAACATCAAGCTTAGATGAATATCTCAAGGATTTAGTAACATCATGCTTAGATGAATATCTCAAGGATTTATTAACATCATGCTTAGATGAATAACTCAAGGATTTATTAACATCATGCTTAGATGAATATCTCAAGGATTTATTAATATCATGCTTAGATGAATATCTCAAGGATTTATTAACATCATGCTTAGATAAATATCTCAACGATTTATTAATATCATGCTTAGATGAATATCTCAAGGATTTATTAACATCATGCTTAGATGAATATCTCAAGGATTTATCAATATCATACTCTTTTACCAACGGATAATGGGATTGACCGTCACATTATAACGCCCCCACGGCTGAGAGGGCGAGCATGTTTGGTGGGACGGGGATTCGAACCCGCGACCCTCAGTCAGATTGCGAGTCGAGCGCCCTTACCACCTGGCCATGCTGGACCGTTATATTCTGATTTTATTTATTATTTTCTCACATTTGGTATTTTTATTTTGTGAAAATATTCCCATCATGCCTCACCTCTCATCTTTTTCTCATCTCCACTTTTTACTTCTTCTTCAGTCCTTTTTTTTTTTCAGTGCTATTTTTTATAAATCTCTTCCCTTTAATTTTCTTCTATTTCTACAACTATTGATTCTAATTCCTTTTATTCTTCTATCTTCTACATCTCCTCGTGTGTTTGTTTTTACTGTTTTATTTAATCCCTCTACAACTCGGCATACGTTTTTTTCTATTGATGAAAATCCTTTCCATTACGAGCTTTAGTTAAAATTTGCGAGAACAATAGGGAAGGAAAAATGAGTAAAATTTCTTGACAACAACAACCGAATGGTAGCGTTTTACAAAACAAATAATTATCTTTCAGCGACTCCATCAACGTTTCGTTTCTTTAAAAAATAAAAACGCCAATAAAATAATACAATCAATAGATTATGTTACATTCGAGTTTAAGCTTCGTTTGTTTGTTTTTTCTGCACTTTAATGTTAGCTTTTTTTCTGTGACTTAAAAAGTTTTTTTTTGTTTTATTGTAGTTAAGCTACAAAATGATCTATTTGTACTGTGCCCCCCCCCCCCCCACGGATATCGAAACCCGGTTTCTAGCGTTATAAGTCCGCAGGCTTACCACTGTGCCACTAGGTGGGGATTAATAAAAAGGGGGGTTCTTTTGTTAAATATTTTTCCCATATTGTTGCCAAATTCTCTACTTGTACATCATTTATTAAGAACACTAGCACTTAGCAACACTGTCTAGAGCAAAAGGTTTACTAAGAATTAAAATAATCAAATCACTAACTATAAAAAACTTATTCCCTTTATCACTCTGTGGAGAACGCTTTTACGCTCCGTTTTTTGGTAATACTCAACAATATACTTCGTCGCTTAGCAACAAAACTATCACCTGATTGTTCTTAAGCCAACTATGGTGTTTATGTTGAATGCTTAATATTCATGTTGATTTGTTAGAAAGGTTTGTTTTTTTATTCTTTATCTTTTTGATAACTTCGGTGATATAACAGCAAAATAGTTTAATTCAAAAGTTTTATGACATTGAGCTGTAGCCAAAGCGAAATAAAATTTACCAAGTAGTGTTCCAGCTAAGCCTTACGTTACATTTATGTATTAAATTAGACTACAAATAGGCCTACTATTATTAACGTTATAGAGTCAGTGTTTAAAAAGTTTTAAGTGGTGAATAGATGTTAATTAATAAATATTCTTTTAGTATTTTAACACACACACACACACACTACCTACTTGGTCTTAAACCATAAAGAAAAATAAACGTTTATTACTACCAAATATATACCAACGAATAGTGGGCCTGATCGTCACATTATAACGCCCCCACTGCTGAAAGGGCGAGCATGTTTGGTGTAACGGGGATTCGAACCCACGACCCTCAGATTGCGAGTCGAACGCTTTAACCACCTGGCCATGCCGGAGCCTTAACACGCCCTAATCACCTGGCCATGCCGGGCCGAATCGTAAATGGTACTATGTATAAAATGATATTGTTGTTCTTAAATAACCGTTTGTTCTACGTACTGCTCAAACAAAACCCTGTATATCGGTAATAGACTGTTTTATCCTGGTCTTAAATAACCGTTTGTTCTACGTACTGCTCAAACAAAACCCTGTATATCGGTAATAGACTGTTTTATCCTGGAGTCATTGTTGCAAGTTACGTTTTACTCTTATCCGTAAATAGTTGTATCCAGTTGGATAACACAAAATAAATGTACCCCTGGTGGGTGTTCGTGTCACTTCAGCTAAGTGAGAAAAATCAACTTAATAGAAAATGCTCTCGGGAAAGCAGAATGACCGTTGCTTAATTTAGTGGTGAAGGTGAAATCAGTAAATTAGGCTTTGAAAACGAATTCATCATTTCTGCCTACGATGCCGAAGTACTCGCGTGATCGATTATATCTGATCTTTTTTTGTGTGTGTGTGATTACACTAGAGAAACACAACACGAACATTACTTCTGTAAACATGAAGTAAAAATCCCCCGTTCATTCGGTCACTCATATCGTTACCGAAGCATTATCTTATGTGTGTTAAAGACCACTTTAGAATCCAAGGGGATGCGCCACTGGGCGCTGTCCCCTGGTGTGAACACCGACTGCTTTCCAGGAGGTAGAAGAGAATGAATATCTTTTCCTCTGATCTTTTGACTATATTCTCTCCTATTGATTCTTTAATCTTTACCTTTCCTGGCGACATCTTACGGCACTTTGTTTTCCAGCAGCCTCATTTTTCTCTTAATGTAGAGAAATCCATTTGTGACGACCTCACCTTACTACTGTAGTCCATATTTAAAGAGATTACTAAAATAGTCCATATTTAAAGAGATGACTAAAAATAGTCCATATTTAAAGAGATTACTAAAGTAGTCCATATTTAAAGAGATTACTAAGGTAGTCCATATATAAAGAGGTTACTAAAGTAGTCCATATTTAAAGAGATTACTAAAATAGTCCATTTTTAAAGAGATTACTAAAATAGTCCATATTTAAAGAGATTACTAAAGTAATCCATATTTAAAGAGATTACTAAAATAGTCCATTTTTAAAGAGATTACTTAAATAGTCCATATTTAAAGAGATTACTAAAGTAGTCCATATTTAAAGAGATTACTAAAGTAGTTCATATTTAAAGAGATTATTTAAATAGTCCATATTTAAAGAGATTACTAGAACAGTCCATATTTAAAGAGATTAATAAAGTATTCCATATTTAAAGAGATTACTAAAGTAGTCCATATTTAAAGAGATTACTAAATAGTCCATATTTAAAGAGATTACTAAAATAGTCCATATTTAAAGAGACTTTAAATTTGTGTGTTAGAACAATCTGTAACTATGATGTCATATGATTGTCCACTGTGGTCTTTAAGCAGGAAACAACATGCTTTTCATGCTTCAGTCTCCACATATTTTATCTGGGCAGATTTCCACAAATCCTAATGGTGCCAAGTATTTATTCCACATGGGGAAGTCTGACATCTGGTGGCTGTGTAGCAACTCTCCATCCATAACTACCTCCCGAGGTGCTTTTTATTTGATCCCTACTTGGCTGGTGTCTGAAAGGTCATTGTGGAGCTGGAATGTTCCAATTAAAAAAGGTCAGTTGTGCAATATTGGACTTTACTCTGCAAGGACTTAGTGAAACTTTTTGCTTCTAAACACTATTGTTGTTCTGCGATGTTGCTGGGGCTTGGGATGTGTGGGTGGGTGTTGTTGTAGTACATCTCTTGACCAGTCTTAAACAGGTGTTTTATATCTAGCTGTATAGCACTCGTCCTGTTCATTGGTAGTGCATAATCCAGTAGGCCGCAGATAAGACTTAGTAGGTGGCATTCTTTAGTTCAATGTCCTGCAGCAACTGTCAGTCCATTGGTACCTTTAGTTGCTCTGGTTATCGTGGTGAACTTGAGTTGTCTGTCTAAATTTAATCTCACGTACTCAATATTTCTTTCAAAAAAATTGCAATGGTTGCAAAGGATGGTGGTAGCTTATCTTCGACAGCATGTCCGTTGTTGAGTGTGCAGACCATGGTTCCTGTCAGATATACAAGACTGTTTGGTGTAGGTATTATTAATTTGTTTATTTCCTGAGTGAATATTTCATGACTGTTCAGTTTTTTTTTTCATAATAATAGAGTTAAAAGCAGACGATTATTGTAAGTTGTGTTTGTAAGTCATTGATGCCGAAGCTATTGAAATTTCTAGAATGCCTCAGTGAGAGATATAAATGGCAGCGACCAGACGAGAGACCAGAGAGCTGAAAGAGAGCCAAAAGTAAAGCCGAGTGAAAGAGAGTTTCGGTAAGAAAAAGGTTAGAAAACGCAAAGTTAACCATTATAGGAGTGAATAGCCTAATGGTTGATAAGCTAAAGTGAGATTAACAGTTTTCTGACATTTTTTAGATAATAATTATCTCATCAAAGGGTGTTCTAGAGCAACTGAACCTGCCTGTGTGGACTTTAGCAAAAAGCAGACGAATATTTGGAAGCAATCCTACATGCAAAAAGCAGACGTTTATTGGAAATAGGCCTAAATACGAAAAAGCAGACGAGTATCGGAAGTTCACTATACACCTACGGTAACTCAACGACAGCGTAAGTGAATTATACACCGATACTGTTGTGATAAAAGGAAAAAAAGAGAGAGAAAAAGGAATAAGTGAATTATACACTGATAGTGTTTAAGATAAAAATAGAGAAAAATAATTCGGCTTGTTAACTGAATTCTAAATCAATTAAATTAGCTTAAATGGACTTTTGACAACAAGAGAGAACTGTATAGTATATAAGATACAACTATAATATACGTAGCGTAAATATTTTTTTTTTACATACGCTAAACTTGTTTTGAATATATTATTTTAAAACAAGCGGACTGTGTGCTGTTCATTTATTGTCGAATTTATCACCAACAAGTCACAGACACCTACTGTAGAAGAATCTTTAGTCCAACTGACCCATATATTTTAACTTACTATATATATAATGTAAAAAAGTAATTTTCTGATATTTGATTGGCATATTATGATTTGTTGGCACCTCTTGATATTTGTAACATGCTCCGACTACTATTGATGTCTTGTTTGCTCTTCTTTTATTGAGCTTTGGTGGTGACAGTTCCATTAGCAATAATATAATGTGTATCTAGAAATGGTTGGTTATCCTGTCGACAGATAGATAGATAAATAGACAGACAAACAAATAGATAGATAGATAGACAGACAGATGGATAGAGAGAGAAAGACAGATAGATAGAGAGACATGATAGAGAGAGAAAGACAGATAGATAGACGGACAGATAGATAGACAGACAGACAGATAGACAGATAAACGGACAGATAGATAAGCAGACAGACAGACAGGTAGGTAGATAGACAGAGAGATAGATAGACAGATAAACGGACAGATAGATAAGCAGACAGACAGGTAGGTAGATAGACAGAGAGATAGATAGACAGATAAACGGACAGATAGATAAGCAGACAGACAGACAGGTAGGTAGATAGACAGAGAGATAGATAGACAGATAAACGGACAGATAGATAAGCAGACAGACAGACAGGTAGGTAGATAGACAG
>NW_013677302.1:5402-6131 GCF_000517525.1 Limulus polyphemus | reverse complement strand
AATTCCCATCTCTTCCTGTCACTGCAAGTATATGAGTTATTTTAGGTTTGGTTACTTCCGATCAGAATGACAATTATTTCCCTTCACTATAACTGCTATTTCTAGACTTCCCACTTCCAGTTAATGTGAAAGTTGTTTTTCATTTGGCTACTTCCGGTCAGTGTGACTATCACTTCCTATTAAAATAACGGCCACCATAAAAATATCTGAAATTTGAAATAAAGGTGCCAAGTAACACTTGTTTTATTAAAAGGGGAAGAATAAGAACATCAGCATGAATAATTCAAAACTACCCTGATAAAACAACTGAATTGGTGTACGAAATATTTTATTGTTTAAAACGTCTATCAAAGCTGACTCACAGTGGCCTAGAAGAGTCAGCGAACTAACTTTCATGTACGTTGTATAAATACTAAATTGTAATATCTTGTATCGTCTCGTATATATCTTTCGTGAATTGTCCACAAACTCAAATATAATTCAAGACAGACAAAATACGTCATTCGATTTATTTTAATATGCAAATTTCATATCGCACTTTACCCTATAAAATAACACACGTTACCTTTGGCATAAGCCTTTCCTATCGTATTGTTACGTATCTGTTCGTTTATTAATTTGCGGTATAAATTATTTCCTAGGAACTTCAGCGATACAAGTCCTTTCTTGATTAAAACTAGTTTATTCTTTCTTGATACAACTTTGTAAATATACAGAATTTCCACCGTC
>NW_013677302.1:0-4586 GCF_000517525.1 Limulus polyphemus | reverse complement strand
TGTTCGATTGACTCAATTATCTATATCTTCAGTCTATCTGCCCATCTCGCTGGATTTCTTTGCAAGGCTTATATACTAAAAAAAAAAGAGGGCGCCTCGAACAAACTAGAGTTGTCAAGAAAATTCATGATCCTTCTAGAATCTCCAGCGCGCATGCTCCCAGGGTCGCGTGACTTCCGCTGTCGTAATAGTATTCTGAATCTCGCCGTACTAATTAACTTGATATCTCGAAATAGAATACACTGAAATTCACTATTCTTTAATAAAAGTAATCAAACAAATAACTGATCTCCTCACCTTCAAAGCTCTATTCAATATAGTCGTCTTTCCTGATAATATCAACATCTAAATTAGCATGCACGTAATGACCTTTATCGCATTGACGGCAATATGCAGAATACTGGAATGGTGGTGCTAAAAATGTATATGTGTTAGCTTAGGATTTATACCTTTACAACAAATATTAAAGCATATTTTCTCGTGTTTCATTGGCGGGTATATCGGTACTTTAAAGAACGCCAGTGTCGATAGGAGAGCGCAAACAGTCAATATTTGCATTTCTATAAAGCGTGAATTGATATACTTATGAGTATTATTCATATCGCGGCTGTTATTGTACGTAGCGTGGGGCATCGTAGTACCCAAGAGATTAGGAAAAGTTCAGAGATGCATCATATTTACGTATCTATCTTGCTATATACTTATCTGTCTATCTGAGTATTTGTTCATCTTTTGGCATGCACACATCCAGTCGTCATACGCCACCTATATACTGTTGTCTAAGTAGCTTGTTACTCGAGATTTATTTACTAGTTATTTGTATATCAGGATCTATTTATCTACCTCTTCTTCGGATCTATTTACCCAACTATCTATCTTTTTGTCAAAATACTTTTACATATTTAGCTAGCTACTTTCCCCACCCCCACCGGTGGCTCAGAGTTAAATCCGAAGGTTACGGAGGTTATTGGGTTAAGCCTATAGTCATAGATCGTTATGGATTATTGGAAATAAGTATTTTATGTTGCTGGACTTGGAGGTATTAACCTCAGAATAATTGGTTTAACACTTCGAGTATTTTTGAAATTCAAACTAGGAATATTTTAGGATCTAAATTTGAATATTTTAGACATTTCATTAAATTAAGTGTTATCAATGCTTCAAACTCAGAAATATAATTCCTATACATAGTACTAGTAGTAGGCTTAGCATTTATCCGTTATTACATTACGGGTAATTTTCGGAAATGTTACCAAAGGAAATAGCAATGAATATTATAATACGAAAGTTATTTAATTATTTTATCCATTCATTTTATCATTACCAAAGAATCATGAAGTAGATTATTCACGACAATATATGGAGTTTGATGTAGATATCATTTTATTTATTTATCATCAAAATCTAAAGTAGATAATTGCGATATTTCTTTACGAAGATAATTTCTTATTCATACTTAAATTTCCAGGCATATAATTATTGCGGATACAGCTAGGCCTAAATAGCAATATTAGGCCTAGCAGTGTAAATAAACTTCTTCGTTTTGTATTTTTAGCTTTGCTGAACGATAGTTACGAAATATAATTACTAAATAATTGGTAATTTTTAGTATTTAATGTATAACGTAGATATTATTATTCATGATAATTTTATTATAGCAATTAGCGTATAATATATAATATTTCTTTTAGTATTTAAGGTATAGTTTTTGCGTGTAAAATATAAAAGGCTGTAATTTTAGGTTGGTAAATTTCCCTTATCATTTAAAAAGTAAAAAGATCAGATAATACTTAAGTTATTTTAAGTATTTTAATTTTTTTACTTAATTTGTGCATTATTACCAGAAGAACCTTGATGAGATTACTAGAGGAGAGCCTATGCTAGGACCGGTGCCAATCTTCTCAAGCTTATAGTAATACCAGAAGAAAGATTATTAAATCATATTAGTTATATCGGAGACTAGGCGTAAAATATTAATAATAATAAATAAAAAATATACTGTAATAAGTAATCATAAAGTAGAAAGTGAGTGCTACCATGGCTGTCTTTCTATAATCAATATTTCGAAATTAGGGACTGTCCCTTGCTATTTGTACTGCGCATCGATAAACGTACTGCAACAGGACTCCATTATTGAAGGAAGGAGAACCAATCTATTTTTCGGGGACTATATATTAATCTGACACGTGTGGCCCAAGAGTTGGCGATGGGTGCTATCGACTAGCTTCCTGGCTTCCCTGAATTAATCACTTAAAAGTTGTGGACAGGTAAAGTAGATGGCTCTCGAGTAGCTTTGCAGGAAGTTCAACAAACAGACAAACAATCGCTGTATCTACCTGTATAAATGTAATAGTACTGTCTGTTGTATGTCCACGTAACTACTACATACAAATTTTCAGTTTTGCGCTTTTTATGGGTGTTTTTGCGTATTTTACCACTACTACCACCCACCCCCCACCGTAGCCGTACATGGATCTTCACCAAATTTGGTATGGAGGTTTGTTGGGTCAATGGGGAATACTTACAAACTTGCGGTTTCACATTTTATGTTTTGCAGTTATTGTTAGATTGAAATGCTGTTCTCTGCTGGTCATTGTTTATGGTTCGTTACTCAATATGAGTTTAAATGTTATTATATTAAAACTCATCCTACCGAGAGAAACCAAACTCTAAGGAGCACTTTAATTTGTTTCTTTGTTTTGAATTTCACGCAAAGCTACACGTCCCTAATTTAGCAGTGGAAGACAGCTTGTCATCACTTTATAACGCCCCCACGGCTGAAAGGGCGAGCATGGATAACTTTAGTTGGAAAGCTGTAGCTACATACTTATTTTTAGACTGACAATTCAAAAAACACAACACAACGAACTTGATCACATAAAACTCCCTAGGGTGACAAACTGTATTATCGACCTGGCTAGGTCAATGAGAGCTGACCAAAATTGTAGTTCTTACTTCCAAAGGCCCGGCATGGCCAGGTGGTTAGGGCACTCGACTCGCAATCTGAGGGTCGCGGGTTCGAATCCCCGTCACACCAAACATGCTCGCCGTGGAGGCGTTATAATGTAACGGTCAATCCCACTATTTGTTGGTAAAAGAGTTGGCGGTGGGTGGTGATGACTAGCTGCCTTCCCTCTAGTCTTATACTGCTAAATTAGGGACGGCTAGCGCAGATAGCCCTCGTGTAGCTTTGCGCGAAATTCAAAACAAACAAACACTTCCAAAATATTGTTTCCAGAATTTCATCCGGTCGCGTGTTTATTTGTTCTTCATGAACAATCTACCAAAAATAATTGTTAGCGTAGTTCGTTATTAAGAGGATGTGAGAAAAAAAAACGCATGTCAATTAGATTATTTATTAGAACGATTCCATTTTTCTCTCCGATACTTTTTTTTAGGGTATTCGTGCCAAGCTTCACAAGAGTTATCTGTGCCAGCTGTTCCTAATTTTCAACTGATAGGCCAGAGATAGAAGGCAGACAATCAATCCCTCCATCGCCAACTCTTGGGATACTCAAATCAAATAGTGAGATTTGACTGTTTCTCCTATAACGCACCCACAACCCCAAAGTGCGGAGCTCGACTTTCCTGCAATGAGACGTCAAACCGTGGTCCCTCTGATTCACAGTCCAGCATGCTAAGCACTAGGCCTCACCCGAGCTCCTCTAACGCACGTCTACAAAATTTCTTTCCACCATCAATTGCTTAATTGTTAAAACGTTTTTTTCTTGTTAATGAGATTTTTACTTACGCTGTGAGAACAGACATTGCGTAATGAATTAAAGACGTGAAGTTTTCGCGAGCAATTTTTTTGAGACTAGATAATAAACTCGAATTTAATATGAAATTAATTTCGACGAAGTTGTAAATAGGAAAATTACCATCCTGTTCACAAAATAAAACGAAAACTATTGCCATGGTTACTGAATATCGACCTTAGTTGTGCTCGTTTTCTTTATTCGTCCTTAACTTAGTGCTGTTTAGTTTGCCGAGATGTATGCGGACTTACAACGCTAGTAACCGGGTTTCGATACCCGTGGT
Organism: Limulus polyphemus; assembly: GCF_000517525.1. Taxonomy (NCBI): domain Eukaryota; kingdom Metazoa; phylum Arthropoda; class Merostomata; order Xiphosura; family Limulidae; genus Limulus; species Limulus polyphemus. Next base: position 545 of record NW_013677302.1, on the reverse strand, counting down.
GGGCAGAGAACATTGTGTAGCTTTGTGCTTAATTACAAACAAACAAAGCTGTTTAGTCTGTGATTAAAATATATTAATAAAAATGTTTAAAAACTGAAGTACCAGTATATAGTTGCCATTAGCTGTTTTTAGAGAGGGATGACCAATTAACTAGCTTTAACCAAATAAAAAAACAGTCATTTTTCAAGTGTTATATGTGACGCTTTAAAAAAAAAAAAGACAGAACACAAGGGCGTTTATGAATGACCGTCACGAGAAGATTCTTTTCTTCACTGAAATATTTCACGTAGTTTAATCTGATTGGACGAAAACAATGGCCAACGTGTGAATGTTTGTTAATAAACCTTTACAAGGTTTCACAAAATCGTGTGAGTCCATTATAAGCATCTGTTTACTTACACATACACCGTCAGATCGTCTTGGTTATTGTTTAATGGGTTTTTTTCTAATTTCGCGTGTGAAAAGTGTTTGTTAGAGAAATGAAAACGTTCTACAAGAACAAACGAAATCTGAGTTCTGAAAAAAGATTCCTCGAGTATAAGAGA
>NW_013677301.1:12226-14221 GCF_000517525.1 Limulus polyphemus | reverse complement strand
TGGAGGTGTTCCGTTGTGATCCACACATAAAGACGGTTTTGTTGGAGGTGTTTCGTTGTGATCCACACATAAAGACGGTTTTGTTGGATGTGTTTCGTTGTGATCCACACATAAAGACGGTTTTGTTGGAGGTGTTTCGTTGTGATCCACACATAAAGACGGTTTTGTTGGAGGTGTTCGTTGTGATCCACACATAAAGACGGTTTTGTTGGAGGTGTTCCGTTGTGATCCACACATAAAGACGGTGTACAGCTAGGTTTTTTCCAACCATAATTATGATGTGATAAATTATATTTGTACAATTAGCCCGCTCGTTCTTGTTTCACTTCTTTAACGATGTGACATACTGTTACTCCTGAATGAAAATGTTAGTCTCCTGTTTCATTGGTGTACGCTTTAAGTTGGAAAAATTTCTATTTTTAAGTTAAACAATAAAATTAAGTTGGAATGGAATACAATCCGTGGATCACATACAGCAAAGTTGGAATGGAATACAATCCGTGAATCACATACAGTAAAGTTGGAATCGAATACAATCCATGGATCACATACAGCAAAGTTGGAATGGAATACAATCCGTGGATCACATACAGCAAAGTTGGAATGGAATAAAATCCGTGGATCACATACAGTAAAGTTGGAATGGAATACAATCCGTGGATCACATACAGTAAAGTTGGAATGGAATACAATCCGTGGATCACATACAGTAAAGTGAGCGCAAAATTGGAAACTTCTAAATCACAAACATTTACTGCAAATTTTAATTTGGAATTTGCTCTAATATCTAATCCATTCTTTATATCCGACATGGCACACGTGGAATGAAACCGTTTCGCTCACTAAAATAGCATCCTCAGTGGTAGCGTGATGAAAAAGTATATGAATTTTTGTCTTCACACGAAGTCAACGTGCAGCGCATGTAGTAATAATAATAAAAGCATAGACTGGTTTCAAACTAAGGGGAACCTTTCCCCTCTGCATGGCGCCATTACCTTATTGTGTTTTTGAATGTTTTAATTACCAAGCTTCACATTATTTGTAATTTTCCGTTCATATTTGATAAATTCCTTATATTTTAAGATATTCCAATGTTTAATATTTATAGTTATTTTGCTAACACAAACTGGTGCCATCACTTTTTAATGCTGTTTGTTTCTTTAAAAAAAACAAAAAACACGAGAGCAGCATGACTTTAGGGCCTAATATCTGATGTGTTAGTTCTCTATGGTGTACTCTAGAAACCGAAATTGTGATTTATTTATTTTTTAGATTAAAAGGTTGAGTTTTAATTTAAATACAGGCGAGTTTAGGAGTTTTACACTCGTAATCAATACTCCTCAATAGGAAACTTGTAAAAAATCAGTTTTATACCTCACCTTTTGAGGTTGTGAGGAGTTTATATTTAAAGATATATTAATATTATATAAAGAACTTGTAACTGAACAGTTATTCCATTATTACTATGTATTCTGTAGATCTAATTAAATGGCTGAGACTAAGCCCTAATATTCAAAGTCCGACAGCAAATTCACATTAACCCTAATCATCAAGCAGCAATTCAGTTAAACTCCATTTATTTTGTTTGTAATTGATTATAGTTTATACGTTTAGTACAATATTACTTCACTTGGTAATTATATTAATCAGAAGTTAAAGTCGAACTATAGAAATAAATTAAGTGCATAGACATAGTGTGACTACCATATAAAACAGACATATTCTGTGATTTTGGTGACAGAAAATATAGGCCCAGTTGATTCCGAGTGTCTACAATTTTAAAAAGTACGGTGAATGATTAACGTGAAATACATCACGTGAAATTAGAATTAAATATACTGGGTAAACCAAATACTAAGAAAGATACTAGATAAGCCTTTCGCTAGCCAAACGTGTTCTCTTAAAAGCTGAGTCATAACATAGAAAAACAAGGAACTTATGAGTTGAATCTGGAGCGCCATTTAAGGGGGGGGGGGCAGTTGCCTACTTCTGTGT
>NW_013677301.1:9079-11226 GCF_000517525.1 Limulus polyphemus | reverse complement strand
AGTGGGATTGACCGTCACATTATAACGCCCCCACGGCTGAAAGGGCGAGCATGTTTGGAGTCATGGGGATTCAAACCCGCGAACCGCAGATTGCGAGTCGAGCGCCCTAACCACCTGGCCTAAAATATTTGTACAGTTGAAAATTCCCCTATATAAGTAAGTTCAAGTGGATATTTATTAAAAAACGTGTTTAATATTATAAAATTACATTGATAAATATATGAATTTTCTAGAACATTCTTCAATTTTTTATCATTTGTTACTAAGCCTGAATATATAAGGTGTAATAAGGCGTCATGTATTAAAAATTATGAATCTGAAATATAATTGTGCAATTGACAAAAATCCTTAAGAAAAGTTCAGGAATCACGGGGTGATACTCTCCAGTGTAGATTCCTTTGCCAAATGTTCTGTCATAAAACTGTATTGTCCAGCAGGCCTTCCATAATCTGTCTAATCTACGAATACGACGGTTTCCCAGCATCCGTTTCAACAATTCAATCGCACAGAAATCCACATGTAACCACCGACGACTTGACCAGTATGTTTTCATATGGAATAGCACGAATACTCGTTTTATTCTCCTGTTACTTGAACGAGAGGTGTGACTGGAAGCTTTCTTTTAGCGAACCCATGCCCTATTGGCCTCGTTTCCAGACGGAAATATCTCTTTGTTATGTTGTGCACTGTTGCCAGGATTACGTGGGCTATTATCCCACTGGTCTTTCTGTTCGTGAAATATCACCCGTTACAAGATACCGCACTTCGCTTACCACGATTGGGGCACGATTTTTGTAGATCTCTTTCTGCAGGGCCATGGTGTCCCAAGTTGATCCATATTCCTTTGTTTTCCAATACCATTAATGACAAGAAATATCACCGTCTTAGAAGTTCTAAATTTACGACCTGTACACACCCTAATGATCTTAGTGTGATTAAACTATGAATGAAACGTCAAACAATGCTAAAATGTAGTTCTGATACATACCATTCCACTACGACTTTATATCGGTTGAGGTTGCTATACGAATTGGTCATTTGCATATTCAAAATTGTTATAGTATAACGTATGTATCTCTCTGTTAAACATGTTTATTCGTTTTTTTATATTTCCACTTTCTTACACTGTTTCTAGTAATCATACTTCACAGGTTCGTTGATCTGAACAAATTGAAGGGAAAAAAGTAATAAAGTACAACAGTGTGACATAATGGTAAATTGGTTTAATAATTTCACTTGAATGACCATTAACTCAAAAGGAAAAGTAAGAATCTTATCTTACATATTGGGAGATGTCTGTGTGCACATTATATATATTTATATATATATATAATATATATAAACTCGCAAAAGAAAATAGTTCGTGCGTGGCATTTACTTCTGGTTTTTATTTTATTTTTTCACCCGGGATCTAAGTGCTTTTGGCTTCACAAACTCTTCCTTAAGCCTTTTTTGTATGCCATCATTATTTCTTTCCAGCCTTCACTTGCGTGACTGTAATATATAACTTTGTGGAAATATCAGTTGTAGGTTTGAGGACAATAAACTCTTTTCACTTAAAGAAAAAACAAAAAACAATACGGTGCAAGCGTTCTCAACATTCAGTTGAGGTTATCCCTCTCGTACCTCAAAGAAAGTCTGTAAAACTATATCACGAAGTGTATTTATTTTGACATTCATAACCATTAACTTTAACAAACAAGCTCTTTTCGTTTGTGTTAACGCACTCTTTCCTTTATGGCAATTTGAATCAAGGGTTGTATATCTTTTCATGGTCATATAACTATTGCAAGTTGTGCTTTTGTATGGACATAACAGCCTCACGGGTACCTTGCTCATATCTGTTAATAAGGCATTCCAACAAAAATATATCTTTAACAATTTAACAAGGCCTTATTAATATTTATTTTCTATTATTAGTGTGTGCGTGTGTTTTTATGTCAAATTCGCAGTTATTCAACCTTCTGTATGTTTAACTTCTACAGTTTTTATCACATTGTTTCTTGTCCTGAAGGTATGTTTCATTACGGTCACTTGAGGTACAGTTTTTATCACATTGTTTCTAGTTCTGAAGGTATGTTTCATTACGTTCACTTGAGGTACAGTTTTTATCAGCTCCAAAGTGTCAGGTGATATCTTGCAACAAG
>NW_013677301.1:0-8285 GCF_000517525.1 Limulus polyphemus | reverse complement strand
TTTTTATCACATTGTTTCTTGTCCTGAAGGTATGTTTCATTACGGTCACTTGAGGTACAGCTTTTATCACATTGTTTCTTGTTCTGAAGATATGTTTCATTACGGTCACTTGAGGTACAGGATTTATCACACTGTTTCTTGTTCTGAAGGTATGTTTCATTACGGTCACTTGAGGTACAGTTTTTATCACATTGTTTCTAGTTCTGCAGTATATGTTTCATTACGGTCACTTGAGGTACAGTTTTTATCACATTCTTTCTTATTCCAAGGTATGTTTCATTACAGTCACTTGAGGTACAGTTTTTATCTACATTGTTTCTTGTTCTGCAGATATGTTTCATTACGGTCACTTGAGGTACAGTTTTTATCACATTGTTTCTTGTTCTGAAGGTATGTTTCATTACAGTCACTTGAGGTACAGGATTTATCACATTCTTTCTTATTCCGAAGGTATGTTTCATTACAGTCACTTGAGGTACAGGATTTATCACATTGTTTCTTGTTCTGAAGGTATGTTTCATTACGGTCACTTGAGGTACAGTTTTTACCAAAGCTTTTAAATCTCCTTATCAATGCATGGCACACGTGGGAATCGGGTTAATCTGTGGTGTTGTAGCATGCATACTCAACTATCTTATTTTATTCTCTCTCTCTCAAGTTCCCATTAAACTCCTTCAACTGACCAGCATCTCGTTTAGCTAACCATTATGAACAACTACAGTTGTAGAGATAGATCATGTACTATAGCACGTGATTTTTGTACGTGCCTGTTTCCCGCACAGTTCCTTTCTTTTAGAATCGTCTTTTTTTTCTTTTTTTTTGTTTCTTCTTGTTTAGATTGTTTATGTTTTCATCTATAAAACATTTTACAAATACAGTTTGTTTTATATGTTTCGTCAGAGCAGCGCATTACTGCCTAACTTTCTGGGAAAATGAGGGAGGGGGGAAGCTAACATAGTCTTTAGTAACAGCGTATGTACACTAACTACAAAAAATGGGGGGGGGGGCACATGCCTCTTCCGCCGTACTTGTTAGACATCTATGATACAGTGTGTCGTGTTATGTTTATTAAAGAACACTTACGAGTTGACTCTGCACTAGTAAAGAGTGAAAAACAATTTATTTTATTTGTAATTGGATACACTCACAAGATGTCCTGATGTTTAAGATTTGAGGGTAGAGGGCGTTGACTTCCGAGCCTTACAGAATCGCACGTTTAGCACAATTTATGACACAAGTAACTAGAAGACAACATGATAGTAAAGTAAGACATACCACAGATTGGGAGGGTGTAGACAACCCTGAAAGCAATTTAAATCCAAATTATTTTCCACATGCCCTCCCACCGTCTATATCTATGTTGTAACATTTTGTAAACTGTTATCGATTGTTGCATTTACTGAAATGAGTAGAAACGTCTATCGCGCGGAACGCATCAAATTGAATTGCTTAGAAAATAACCTAAAAACAAATATTTCTAGCAACATTTTTGTGAGTAAATAAGCTACACGATAGAATTTCATCACATTGATATAAATACCTCCATATTTATAAATCTCCCCCTTAATTTGATTTTAATGTAACTTATATTTGTAATTCATAAACGTTTTGTTGTCTTTTGTAACAAAGGTTGGAACTAAGATCACTTGGAAGTGATTCTGTTGTGGCTGTGACTAGTGAACAACAGTGAGATAGGATTTTAAAAAATATCCATATCATGACGTCCAATTGCAAAGGCTCATCTACAGATATGATATCGGGGTATAATCCCAGCATAACACAAAACATTTCCACCCTTTTAGACAAGGAGGCGTTATAATGTGATGGTCAATCCGTTAATAAAGAGTGGCCTAAGAGTTGGCGGTTAGTGTTGCCGGCCGGTTGGCTTCTCTTTGGTTGTTAGTTCAAAGTAGGGCCAAAAGCAGGTGGTTTTAGTAGCTTAGTCATAAACAAAACAAACAAACAACTCAGACTGATAAATAGGAAACCTAAAATTACTTTTCTCCGATTGTTTTTAAGTTGTTTTATTACCAAAATATTTTGTTTGTTTGTTATAAAGCTCGAAGCTACCAATGGGATATCTGTGCTCTACCCATCGCGGGTATCGAAACCCATTTTTAGCGTTATAAGCCCATCGACTTACCGCTGAGCCACCGGAGGGCAAACCGTCAAATTATACAGGTGAAATTGAGTTTTGTAACAGTTAAAAATTCCTGTTACACGCTCTTTATTAATGGTAGAAACTGCAGACTGTTTTGTGGATATTCACATTTTTCTCCACCTAACTTCTGTACTTACATTAACTCTAATGATTAGAACATTCAGTGTTTCACTGTCGGCAGATTTTGGTATATTTTATTATTGTTCGTGATTTTTCATATCTATGCAACTGTTTCGGTGACAAACACGTGAGTGACCACTAGAACGTCTGAATAACAACTGGAGTAAAAACTCAAGAATAGCTTCAGACACAAGAAGTATTTTGATGTCTACATATCCCCAGTCCACACGAAACAATGTATTAGTGATGACAGAAGTTGAAAGAGATAATTATGTTAACGTTACAAACAATAAAAATGTGTAATGTAGTTTGTTTTTTCATCTATATTTATCTAAAGTAAATTGTGATCGGCAGAAAATTAGTACAGAACGATCATATAGATCAGGGATTCCCAATCTTTTTGTTCCTCTGTACCCATTCTCTCCCAAAGCACTAATGGAGGGAGGAGAGCTTGCCCAGTTCGCTGATCCCTAGTTTATCAGCTGATTTGTAACGAGAGTGTTCTATATTGCTTATGTTCTACATTACTTATTGAAAACATGAGTTATAATGGAGCACAGCAATAACATCACAACGTTCACCATGATCACAGCTTTTTGTCTAAAGTGCGTATATTTATGTGAGCCACTTTATCTGACTGTAGATTAAAACATCATGTAAAGTGTAAACCATGGTTGTACTCTCAGACCCCTATGTACCCCCTGAGAAGTGCAAATGTACCCCAGGTTGGTAACGTCTGATACAGATACTCTTATACATATAAGACACATGTAGGAATTTCAAAAACTGTCGGTATTTATTTTACAAAGACGTTTCTTTGTTTTTTCTATATATTTTTTTACTCAACCCACCCAGACTATTCCAGGGATTCGATAGGAGTTACTACCCAGATTACATCTCAATGGTTTAAGAAGTTGGGAGGAAGTAGCTACGCACTTCGTGCACCTGGTTTCTGGTTCACTGACTTTCTGCACGTGACAAGCTGCGCAGTGGAACAGTATTGAATAAGATTAAAAGACAAATACTGGATGTCACAGAGACGGGTTTTCTCAGTACAAGTTGTATCCACTGGATATTCCACATACAATTATTAAGCTATATTGATTTATGACAACGAGCATCGTATACTTCGTTAATTTGATAAGTATGTTTTCTAGTTTATTGGATACAGTTGTCATTCAGTTTAGAAGAGCATTCAGACTGAATACAAGGTAAAAAGGCTCGAATAGCCCATAGTGATGTTGGATGAAATCAGAAATATAAACTATATCAACTTGTAAAACAAGCCATGCTTAATCTGCACTTCCATAACTTCAAAAACACCTAACAAAAATTGTACTATTACCACAACTTATTTATGGCATAATTCAAATTTAACGTAGATGGCGTTACTGACCCATATTACCATAAAGACAAGATGGAGGGAGAGACACGCGGAAACAAGTGAATATGCATAATTGTTTTACTCTTACCTCAAAGAAACAAAAACCAGTATTTAGTTTATATTATACTGTTAAGGAAGTACAAAATTAAACAATTTAAAAGCAAGCCCCACCCCACCCCAAAAAATTAACAAGTTAACCTGTGGTATTAAACGATTCAAGCGACTCATGAAAAAAAAAAACAAGCTTACTTGTTTACCAGTGACAACACTGATAGCCGATTTGGTAGAACGAAGAAAGCAGGAGAGAGTATTATACGACATATTACTACTTGTTTACCAGTGACAACACTGATAGCCGATTTGGTAGAACGAAGAAAGCAGGAGAGAGTATTATACGACATATTACTACTTGTTTATTGGTGGTTCGCGTGTCTGCCCTAACAAATAGGATCAAAAAGCTTCCAAAACAAACGTTTAAATTTGTAATCCACTTGAAACAGTCAGTTTTAGGAAGTTCCATCCTTTTAATTCGCAGGAAATACCATAGTCATAACTATTATCCAACACGGGGGGGGGGGGTATTATTTTCTTTGTGTTTGTTTTTTCTCATTTCTTTAATAGCAATTTAATATCTGATTAGCTTTTCATTATAAATAATCTTGTTTTAAAAGTTTTATCGTACTCTTATATCAAAACGAAATTGTTAAGCCTAGTTCTACAATGCAAGCTCGTGGTTTGTTCCTTCCGTGAGACATGGCGCTCTCGACATTCCCACCGTTATGCTTACTGTACAAAAAAAAATTACAAAAAATCTTAACCTTGACTTATCCTGTTCTGGTTTAAGTCTTTACAACCTCTACCAGAGGAAGTGTACTAAACAAAACACACGTCAAATTCATTGTCTCGAGCTACCGTCTTTCTTTAGCACGTCGGCTGCTGCATCAAAATGAGGCGAGTTACGTAACACATTTATTAATTGTAGTACAAACACGCCTTATGGTAGCAGAGCGTGGTCTATAGATTGGTGATTTGCGTTGTTATACATTACAATACAAGTAATAATACCTTTTTCTTATAGGACAGCATAAATAAAAATCTTAAATATTATCATCGTTATTGTAATCTATGCTTATTACCAACCACTAATCTGTAGTGTATTTCTTTCTCTGTATTCACTACACGTTTCTTTGTCGAATTTTGTGAAACTTTTTTTTTTCTTCCCAGTTTTTAATAAGTATAATTTTTGCTTCCATAATTAGGTTAGAAAAGGTTTACAGGTTTATCAAGTGTACTCTCGATATGATGTTTGGTTGGTAGAGCACTCGTCTAGTATACGAGAGGTCTCGCATTCAAAACCGAGATAAGGAAATATATAACACGAGTTCCAAGGTTAGGCCCGAGGACGGGCTTTGTTTGTATCCGAGAAATAATATAGTATTAGTGTTAGTTTATTATCTCGGTTCAACATTCGTCGAATCCGAGGTGAGTAAATATATAGTAAAACAGTAGCTATAACTAATTACAGTTAAACATCGTCACAACCGGGAACGATGATCCAAGAGATTGTATGGGTTTCTACTCGTTGTAATATGTAACCACTGATTTCATATTAATACACGAACATTATATCGGATGATTAATTGTTACTAGAGCGGCTGAGTACGTTATATTAAAATAATTTTGGAGCCTCACCACATCCGGTCAGCGTACACACCATCCCTGCATTTTTCATAACCCATCTAATGTACGAAGACGACGGTTTCCTAGCGCACATTCCAACAGTCCAATCGTACAAAGTCCATAAGCGCTGCGTCCGGTGACTTGACCATTATCTTACCTATGGAATAGAAAGAGTACCAATTTCATTCTTCACCTTCTTCAGGTATGCGACAATTGAACGGATATGCCATGAAAGCACGTGATTTGTGTCGCTTTCCCAAAGGGAAATCCTTTTTGATTGTGTTGTACACTGTTGCCGGAGGCACGTGATTGGCTTTTGCTTCTGATCTTTGTGTTCTTAGATTCCGACCTGTTGCTACAGCTGAAGTACGTCTTGTTCTAAGTCCCTTTCTGGATAGTCCCGGTGTCCCAAGTTGATCCACATTTTTTGTTTTTCAATACCATTAAGTACAAGGGATATCCCCATCTTGACAGTTCTACATTTCTGATCTGAACATGTCATTATAAACTGAGTGTATAAATATTTTGCGTCTGAAACGGTTCTTAGCTTAATACATATCCTTCCCAAAAGCGATCATTCTTTGGTAGCATCATATTTTATATGAAACGCCAAATAGTGCCAAAACGTAGTTATGATGCATTGTGTTCCATCGTGACTTTGTTTCTGCTTATACAAAATTTTTTAATATAATTTACTTAACCCTGTTTAACTAAAACATGGTTTACTAAGTACTGGTCATAACCCTGATACCATTTGTACGGTGAATAACCCAGTTTTGCTTTATTATCATCTCAAAATAAGTAATCCAGAAACCTAATCCCGCTGGTTTACCGTACCAAGTAAAATGTCTGCAAGTTATATAAGTTGGACAACTCTTGATAACAGAATTTTTGTGTTTATTTCTCAAGTCGACAGCCCACCTTCTGTCGTTTTTTACCTGTGTAAACGGGAAGATAGAAGTAATTAGAAATTTTGTCATCATTATATATATATATAATTATCAGAGTGTCTGTATAAATATCATTATATATATATAAATAATTATCAGAGTGTCTGTATAAATATCATTATATATATATAAATAATTATCAGAGTGTCTGTATAAATATCATTATATATATATAAATAATTATCAGTGTGTCTGTATAAATTCTTTATTTTCACTTCATAACGGTATATCTTGAAGTATTAATCATGAAAGTGACCTGAGGCGGAAAAGCTCGTGGTAACAATCGTACAAGTAACAATATCATCCATCGTTAATGAAGTTCTTTTCAAGGACTTTATCTATTCTTTTAACTTCATGAAACTTGTCCAGCGACAAGCCAGGTAGCTTTAGTTTATATGTATGGTAGTGGATGAAACAAGTGTACAACCATGTGTACTTTTAGAAACAGTGTATCTATCAGTCTATAGGGTGTGTCGAGTTAGTGCTCTCTAGTCCTGTTAGTAACCAAATTAACTGAAGTTAGCATATTCAAGAAAGACGACATACAACTTCAGAGAAAATGTTTATTTCATATTACTCGATGTTACGGCTTTTTCGAGGGTCTTTCAAATTAGATTTTGTAACCTGTGGTGCTCAAAACCCTCGAAAAAGGCGTAAGCCTAAACGTGTGGTAAAATACATTTCTCTGAGGTTGTTTGTCGTATTTCCTGAATATGGTCTGAAAACTTTAAAAACTAACGAAATTACAATATATAAAAGTGCATATATATTATGTTTATATCTCACTTTTAATCCCTCTTAAACATAAAAACTGTCTAGATTTTGGATACAACTTTTTTTTTATAAGTAATAATAGAGAGAGCTTCCTGGCTACTACAGCTTCCGCTGACATATTTTACTTATCCAATAAATGACCGGTAACATACCATTTACACTCCCAATACAAAGGACAGCTAAACATCCTAATGAAATATGTAAAACATATTTCAGTGCGGAAAAGGTCGGTGGAATACTGTTCGTAAGAAGAAAATCTCAATTAATAAAGACTTCACGATGTAGCGTTAGGATATCCTATAATAGGCACCTTCATAGAAACTATATCTATTTAAAAATTGCATTACCCTAAAACCCTCGAAGACGCGAGTTTTATACATAAGTGTGAGAATTCCGGTGACAAAATCGAATAATATGGTGTTTTGGGTTGTTGTTTTTTTTAATTAATTGATGTCTCTAGATGGCGCTAAAATATGAGATTATGAAGCACTCGGTGTTTTTGTTTGGTTTTCATGTATAGTCCTTCAACGAATCAAAGAATAGATTAGGCCTCTACGTCATCTTTTCTTCAGTGAAATTCACACTTTCATGAGGAATATAAGTTCGTAATTAATTTGTGACTCTGTATATATCTTTTACTTAGTAGACAAACGATAGTTATTTCTTATCGCCCTTAGAAAGTTTCACACCAAACACGTGAGTGAATTTTAACAAGTATGCGATTTTTACGTCGAAACAAAATTGCTGGAAAGGTATTTGCAATTATTTAATAGTTTTGTTCTACTGTTAATTAGATGACGCTAGTGACTCTGTATTCACACAAAAGAAAAAAAGACAACATGGCGTTGGTATAAGTCTTCGATATCATTTATGCGCCCAAATAAATACAGAATGGTGAAAGTTTCACTTGTAACCTCAGTATTATGTTTCCCAACTATTAAACACTTGAAATATAAACTGATGCCCAGCGGTTTTAGTTAAAATTTTCACATTACGCTCCCTTAAATTTTTCTATAAAAGAACTGTAATAGTGTTACGTTTGTTTGTTTTAATTATGCACAAAGCTACACAAGGGCTATCTGTGCTCTGCCCACCACGGGTATCGAAACCCGGATTCTAGCGTTGTAAGTCCGCAGAGATACCGCTGTGCCACTGGGGGGCAATAGTGTTACGTCTCCGTTCGTTAGTTAATTTTCCGTAACTTCGTTCCGACGAA
>NW_013677300.1:2917-13429 GCF_000517525.1 Limulus polyphemus | reverse complement strand
ATATAGATAACATACAACCCTGTGTCCACGGAGGAGAATCGAACCCCGGATTTTTGTTGTAAGTCCGTAAACTTACCATCGGGTAACAGAAGTGTTAAAGTGGACAATATTGCAAAACTATTCTCCAAATCTGTATTTTAAAAAAATGTTAAAAGCGCTTTGTTGAACTCGTTTTAATTCCACGTGATAAAACATTGCTTAGAAATTCGTTTTTTCATTATTAAAAGACGATAAATATAAAGTACAGTGCAATCTTAACTTCTGTATATCTTCTTATATAACCCTTCTCTGATCCATATGTCGAGATAAAAAATTGACAATCCCAATACGTTCACGTGCATGGAACTAAACTCGTTCGTTTTTATAAAAAAACTCCATATATTTAACAAAAGAAAGAAACATTAACCATTAGTACAATTGTTCTAAAATATTAAAACTGTTTTAGAGTTGGCAGGAAATATATGAACAGTTTAGTGTAGAAATGGTAAAGAGAATACCCCCAATGATCACTAACTCTATCAGAGCCCTCTTTTACCAATAACAAGAACCAACAACTTACAAACTAGAATGCTGAATGAACCATCACAATAAAAACTTATAACTTACAGATAAGAACAGAGACTCGAGCAGCATGTTATCTGGAGTTCTTCGGCAGATGGAACACTTCCCAGAAACTCTACATAAAGCATTATGTTAATTTGACTTTCTTCTGTTGAATGAACCATCACAATAAAAACTTATAACTTACAAATTAGAACAGAGACTCGAGCAGCATGTTATCTGGAGTTTTTCGGCAGATGGAACACTAAAGGTCCCCTTCTAGCTTATACTAAATGTTATTCTCTAACTTGCATTAAATATAATAGTACTGTCTGTTGTATGTATCTATATAAATATAATATTACTGTCTGTTGTATGTATCTATATAAATACAATAGTACTGTCTCACAACTCTAAAAAGAAACACTGAAACATATTTTTTTATTGTTTAATTATTATGGCTTTATTTCCAAACCAATTTATCCCACTGTATAACGTCGTATTTTCATATTGTCATACATTTATTTGTTAGAGACACACGTTTACAGAACACAAGTATTTACAAAGCCATAACGTTCGATCTCATCACAGACTCCGTCTTTACAGTGTTATAATCTACTAACATTTATGGAACAATAGCAGTTCGTTAAACCTAGTTATATAGCAAGCCTACATATATAGTAAACCTACATATATAGTTAACCTAGTTATATAGTAAACCTAGTTATATAGTAACCCTACTTATATAGTAAACCTAGTTATATAGTAAACTTTCTTATATAGCAAGCCTACTTATATAGTAATCCTAGTTATATAGTAATCCTACTTATATAGTAAACCTACTTATATAGTAAACCTACTTATATAGTTAACCTAGTTATATAGTAAACCTACATATATAGTTAACCTAGTTATATTTGTTTAACCACATGTGTTTGGAGATATACTTTACACATTCTTCATATATCTATTACACTATTGTTTTAACAAGTTGAGGTTAAATGGTGTACACTGTACACCGTACAACAGTACTTTACTATTATGGTGTTTGTTCAGTACCATTTGGTCAACTAGTATGGTAAATTATCTAATTATCAATGTAAATTATCTAACGTAAATTATCTAATTATCAATGTAAATTATCTAATTATCAAAGTAAATTATCTAACGTAAATTATCTAATTATCAATGTAAATTATCTAATTATCAATGTAAATTATCTAATTATCAATGTAAATTATCTAATTATCAAAGTAAATTATCTAACGTAAATTATCTAATTATCAAAGTAAATTATCTAACGTAAATTATCTAATTATCAAAGTAAATTATCTAACGTAAATAATCTAATTATCAAAGTAAATTATCTAACGTAAATTATCTAATTATCAATATAAATAATCTAATTATCAAAGTAAATTATCTAACGTAAATTATCTAATTATCAATATAAATAATCTAATTATCAAAGTAAATTATCTAACGTAAATTATCTAATTATCAATTAAATTATCTAATTATCAAAGTAAATTATCTAACGTAAATTATCTAATTATCAACGTAAATTATCTAACGTAAATTATCTAATTATCAATATAAATAATCTAATTATCAATATAAATAATCTAATTATCAAAGTAAATTATCTAACGTAAATTATCTAATTATCAATATAAATAATCTAATTATCAAAGTAAATTATCTAACGTAAATTATCTAATTATCAATCGTTTCAGACCACAAGAAGAAACGCTTGCACACTCGAGAGGTGAGATTATCTGTTGCAGGTTAATCTAAGTTTATTGATCATATACTGGTACAAAAGCCGAAGACAAATTAATGAAATAACGACAATATTGTTTCAAATATTTAAGATCATCTGTCCCTGAGTTTATTTTTGTCGAATGATAGTTATATTAATCTAATTATAGCAAGACTTCTATTGGGTTTTATTTTCAGAAGTTTATAATCTCCTGGAAAGCGGTAACCAACACGTAGACTTCTTTTTAGCCAATTAAAAATCATCACGACACAGCCAAAGAAATCCTGAAATACAGAACGAAGTCTCCAGTTGCATAAACTAAAGAACTATAGAAAATGTACAGTAGTTACAAGAACATATTTTATGATGAAACTAACAAACGATTTTAGATTATTCAATAATATCAATACAGAAACATTAGGCTTATTGTCGGTGTTTGTAGAGTTAAGAACCAGTTTTACAATACAAAAACTAAGGAGAAACGTTAGGCTTATTGTCGGTGTTTGTAGAGTTAAGAACCAGCTTTACAATACAAAAACTAAGGAGAAACGTTAGGCTTATTGTCGGTGTTTGTAGACTTAAGAACCAGCTTTAGAATACAAAAACTAAGGAGAAACGTTAGGCTTATTGTCGGTGTTTGTAGAGTTAAGAACCAGCTTTACAATAGACAAACTAAGGAGAAACGTTAGGCTTATTGTCGGTGTTTGTAGAGTTAAGAACCAGCTTTACAATACAAAAATTAAGGAGAAACGTTAGGCTTATTGTCGGTGTTTGTAGAGTTAAGAACCAGCTTTACAATACAAAAATTAAGGAGAAACGTTAGGCTTATTGTCGGTGTTTGTAGAGTTAAGAACCAACTTTAGAAACATCACTGTAAGACTGTTCAGCGTAAAACAAGATTTATTAGCGTGTTAAGATGTAAGCCTTGTTATTCACTTTGTTAGGATGTATTCCTCTGTAAACACTGGCTTAAGATATGCACCTGTCTAATCGATGTGTTAAGATGTACGTACATCTTTGGAAAAATTATGTTAAAATGTTTACCTTAGTAAACACTGTGTTAAAATGTTTACCTTAGTAAACACTGTGTTAAGATGTTTACTTAGTATAAACTGTTAAAATGTATATCTTTGTAAACTCTGTGTTAAAATGTATATCTTAGTAAACACTGTGTTAAGATGTGTATCTTAGTAAACACTGTGTTAAAATGTGTACCTTAGTAAACACTGTGTTAAAATGTATATCTTAGTAAACACTGTGTTAAAATGTTTACCTTAGTTAACATTGTGTTAAAATATATATCTTAGTAAACACTGTGTTAAAATGTGTACCTTAATATAAACAGTTAAAATGGATATCTTAGTAAACTCTGTGTTAAAATGTATATCTTAGTAAACATTGTGTTAAAATGTTTACCTTAGTGAATATTGTGTTAAAATGTTTACCTTAGTAAACATTGTGTTAAAATGTATATCTTAGTAAACTCTGTGTTAAAATGTATATCTTAGTAAACATTGTGTTAAAATGTTTACCTTAGTGAACATTGTGTTAAAATGTTTACCTTAGTAAACATTGTGTTAAAATGTATACCTTAGTAAACATTGTGTTAAGATGTTTACCTTAGTAAACACTGTGTTAAGATGTTTACCTTAGTAAACACTATGTTAAGATGTATACCTTAGTAAACACTATGTTAACTACGATTAGTTTTACTTAGTTTTATTCGCAATCAAAGGACGTACAACGTTAAAATACGGGGTTTGATTCCTCGTGGTGGACACAGCAGATAAACCAATGTGGCTTGGCCCTAAAATAATAAACAAAATCATATAGAACGCCCCCGTCCGTGTCTCAGGGGCAAATCTGCACAACAAACAAGCACAAAACGTACAGAACGCTTTACAGAAGAATGGATTTAATAGTGATTCTTACCATAAGTATTATCACCAAAAAATATATTTCTTCTGAAACGGATTTGGATTAAGTACATCGACAATCCTCATCGGAAACCATATACAGTATTCTGTTCTCCAGCATAGATTCACAGAGATAAATTATAACGTTCAGTGATTGGCGCTTTCCAGAGTAAACTACTTCAGTTTCATGGCGCGAAGGTGGATTACATACTTTAGTTCAAAGTATTTTTAAGTTTTCATCTTCTTGCTTATCTTTGATATTCTCTTCTAGATCGACTTCCAGATGAATGTCTTTTATTGGTTTTACAGAACATTCAGAACTACAATGTTTACTTCCTGTCCATCTGTTAAAACTTGAAACATTAAAACCCAACATAAGTGATCACTAAAGTCAATAATCCTAGACCTACTTATATAGTAAACCTACTTATATAGTAAACCTACTTATATAGTAAACCTACTTATATAGTAAACCTACATATATAGTTAACCTAGTTATATAGTAACCCTACTTATATAGTAAACCTAGTTATATAGCAAGCCTACTTATATAGTAAACCTAGTTATATAGTAAACCTACTTATATAGTAAACCTAGTTATATAGCAAGCCTACATATATAGTAAACCTAGTTATATAGTAAACCTACTTATATAGTAAACCTAGTTATATAGTAACACTACTTATATAGTAAACCTAGTTATATAGTAAACTTTCTTATATAGCAAGCCTACTTATATAGTAAACCTAGTTATATAGTAACCCTACTTATATACTTGCTATATAAGTAGGTTTACTATATAACTAGGTTTACTATATAAGTAGGCTTGCTATAGAACTAGGTTTACTATATAACTAGATTTACTATATAAGTAGGCTCGCTATATAAGTAGATTTACTATATAAGTAGGTTTACTATATAACTAGGTTTACTATATAAGTAGGTTTACTATATAACTAGGTTTACTATATAAATAGGTTTACTATATAAGTAGGTCTACTATATAACTAGGTTTACTATATAACTAGGTTTACTATATAAGTAGGCTTGGTATATAAGCAGGTTTACTATATAAGTAGGTTTACTATATAACTAGGTTTACTATATAAGTAGGTTTTCTATATAACTAGGTTTACTATATAACTAGGCAAGCCTACTTATATAGTAAACCTAGTTATATAGTAAACCTAGTTATATGGTAAACTTACTTATATAGTAAACCTAGTTATATAGTAAACCTACTTATATAGTAAACCTGCTTATATACCAAGCCTACTTATATAGTAAACTATATAAGTAGGTTTACTATATAAGTAGGCTTGCTATATAAGCAGGTTTACTATATAACTAGGTTTACTATATAAGTAGGCTTGCTATATAAGTAGGCTTGCTATATAAGCAGGTTTACTATATGACTAGGTTTACTATATAACTAGGTTTAATATATAAGTAGGTTTACTATACAACTAGGTTTACTATATAAGTAGGTTTACTATACAACTAGGTTTACTATATAACTAGGTTTACTATATAACTAGGTTTACTATATAACTAGGTTTACCATATAAGTAGGTTTACTATATAAGTAGGTTTACTATATAACTAGGTTTACTATATAAATAGGTTTACTATATAAGTACGATTACTATATTAGGTTTACTATACAACTAGGTTTACTATATAACTAGGTTTACTATATAAGTAGGTTTACTATACAACTAGGTTTACTATATAAGCAGGTTTACTATATAACTAGGTTTACTATATAAGTAGGTTTACTATATAACTAGGTTTACTATATAAATAGGTTTACTATATAAGTAGGTTTACTATATAACTAGGTTTACTATATAAGTAGGTTTACTATATAACTAGGATTGCTATATAAGTAGGTTTACTATATAAATAGGTTTACTATATAAGTAAGTTTACCATATAACTAGGTTTACTATATAACTAGGTTTACTATATAAGTAGGCTTGCTATATAAGTAGGTTTACTATATAAGTAGGGATACTATATAACTAGGTTTACTATATAAGTAGGCTTGCTATATAAGTAGGGTTACTGTATAAGTAGGCTTGCTATATAACTAGGTTTACTATATAAGTAGGCTTGCTATATAACTAGGTTTACTATATAAGTAGGCTTGCTATATAAGTAGGTTTACTATATAACTAGGTTTACTATATAACTAGGTTTACTATATAAGTAGGTTTACTATATAACTAGGTTTACTATATAAGTAGGCTTGCTATATAACTAGGTTTACTATATAAGTAGGTTTACTATATAAGTAGGCTTGCTATATAAGTAGGGTTACTATATAACTAGGTTTACTATATAACTAGGTTTACTATATAAGTAGGCTTGCTATATAAGTAGGTTTACTATATAACTAGGTTTACTATATAAGTAGGTTTACTATATAAGTAGGGTTACTATATAACTAGGTTTACTATATAAATAGGTTTACTATATAAGTAGGGTTACTATATAACTAGGTTTACTTATCACATGTACTGCACGTGAACATCAGTTTCAACCTCTGTTTGCACTGTCCCCTGGTGAGCCTGCAGTAAGTCTATGGACTTACAAATCTAAAATCTTATGTTCGATTCTCCGCAGTGGACACAGTGGTCTAAAACAAACAAACAAACAACCCCTTTCTGATTGGCTATTCTGTATAAACTGTACAACTATAATATGACAAATAATTACTACCTTCAATAAACATTGGAGAAATAAGATAATACATAGAAAGTGTCACTTTGTGTACGAGTTTAATAACCTCGGAAATACGTGCGTGGAATATATAGTTTAAAGGTATTCTTTACGTTAATTATAATAAGTTGTCAATTTCATTCTTATGTTTTGGGCATCAGTTTTTCTTTACCTTCGTTTCCATCCGATAGAGGGTTACTCTCTGATCGACCAATCAATAAGTAGGCAAATGAAACGATTGATTGATTAGTGCGAATTTTGCCAGAATATAAATCATTATTTTATTCTTCGTCTTATTCAATAAAAACAACATTTTTGGGTTTACTGGATTTTTTTTATGTTATGTTAAATGTTGGGAATGCCATGAAACGTACCACGAGAACAAACCCATAGATAAACTAGTACCATTCTATAAAGGTATTTCAATCAATCTTCAGTTTGTTTTCAGAAAAACTTTGCGTGTTTTTTTATTCTTTTTATATCCCCGTCAACTTAGTGACTCTGTTCTTGGTTTCAATAGCGTTAAGCCTACATTAGTGGTTTAACAATTATCATTATCCACTATATAATTAAGATCCCCGATTTCCTGTACAGAAGTCTCAGTTTAATTATTGCTTATCTGCAGCCATTAAGGCCGGAGTAAAGAATATAAAAGAACGTTATATTGAAAATCATTTAATGCTTTTATCCCATCAGTCATTGCGTCTAGAACTGTCCTCTACAGTCTTGTCTGATTTTGACATTTTCCGTTGATCAATGATAGCGTTTTATACAAGTTTTTAAATCGCCAAATCTGACTCAGAGCAAGAACTTTTCGTCAAGTCCTCGTTTTATCAAAATTCTTAAAGATGAGATTGAATGGCAGTAAAGTTGTTGTAATAGTTAGTCTACTACGTGTAAGTAATACCACAAAAAATCTACGTGTAAACACTTTACCTTAAGCCTAAAAACAACGGAATAAAAGTGATAATGTTAGTCTAAAAATAGTTTGATGAAACAACACTTTCTTTAAACACGAAATGAAAGAGGTCATCCATTCTGATTGTCATTCAACGAGATGTTAGAATTATAATCATTTTGTTGTTGTTAGAATTATAACCTTTCTTTTCTTGGTGAGCTCTAATTAGTTCATTATATTAGTGTTTCTTATTAAGCACAAAGGTGCCAAATAGGCTATCTGTACTTTGCCTACAGCGAGTATTGAAATTCGATTTTTAGCATTATAAACCATCGGAACTACCGTTTAGCCATCAGGGGTGTAAGTATGTTTATGAGATTCGAACCTTATAAACAAGATATAAACGGCAAATTTAAACTGAAAAGTCGCAGCTTTCGCAAATCCGAGCAAAAGAAAAACTGATTACAGAGTTTTTGCTTCTTAAAAAAACTCCAAAACATATTTTTTCTAACAATAATTATGTTGTATGATATTATTTGGTGTGTTCCAACTCAGCTGAACTACCAATGAGGTGACAATTAAATCACATACTTATATTTCTAAGTGCGTAATGTCAATCTGGGCAATCAATAGAAAAAGTAATGAAGTATTGGCCGGATTATACCCCGAGATGTCGCTGCAGAACGGCTTTCATTCGCTATGCTCGAACGAGGTAGGAACGTATGTCAAACCTTGTTCGGAGCTAAGTAGTGTTACATGAACCGGACTTGGATATAATAACGTTGAGTGTTATTCGACAGAAGTGTATACTTATCATTGTTTATATACAACAATTCGAGGACAAAATTAGAATAGCCATTTAAAAAGGTAAAATAACCAAGCGTAAGGAATAACGTCTTTAGGCTGGTAAATACCCGAAGATTTGACCCAGTTTTATACAGCACAGATAAGAACGACAGATGTGAGATTGTTTAAATGTTTATGTGAAGATGGTGAGTGATACGTACAGATGTTCAGACAAGACGTGGTGCTGATAGTGATATCGCGACCGAAAAGCTCTGTTTTTGAACTTTCATGTGAATTGGATTTATACTGGAATAATAATAGCAAGATAAACTTCCAATCATAATTCATAAAAAGTTTACGTTATCTTGGAAGTTAAAGTGGAAATTTAGGTCCGTTTGTTCAGGTGGAGATGTAGGTCCTGCTCAAAGGTTCAACTTCTTTTTGCTGACGATGGAACTGTTTTGGTTATTAAGAGTTTCTTAGTTTAGTATTAGATTATTTTTTTCACAGTATTCACACATTTTTACTAATAGTGAAACAAAATAGGATTTATTTCAAACATTGAACCGCGAGCCTCTCTTACAACCAGACATGCATCTTTGAAAGTACTTTTTCAAGTGAAAACATTAAAGTATTTGAAACACTCACTTTGTGATGTAAAATATTAATATCTCTGTTTGTCGTGCTAATGTCAAGAATGGTTGGTTTGCCCTTCTTAATTTATAACATTATTTCGCTAACGATTGTTGATCCTACTACTCCAGATCAACAGGAGGGGACTCCAACCCCTGATTTTACACCATCTGCTAGTTGGAACAACTATTCATTTTTTATAACTCAATCAACCAATATACACCCTTCTGAGAAGCTATGGAGGAACAAGGATTGGCAGTCAACCCACCCATTCCCCAAAGAAAACATTCCACCCAGTGGAAAGCAGACCCATGGAAAATTTTCAAATATTTCTGGAAGAAACCCTATGATCCTGACCCCCATGAGAGAGAGAACTGAGCTTATGAATGCACTGAGTAATCATAGAAATCTAATATCCAAAACTTCACGGGAAATGTTATCTTTGTTAGATCACTTCGAAACAGGAGAAGTGCATAACTTTAGAGATTTAAGTATCACACCTTCTCAAGCAGACATTAAAGTCCAGAACATAGTTAGTGAGCATCTGATAAGAGATAAAATCAGACGGAATATCAAAGAGGATGTAAAGAATCTCGCCAATAAAAGTTTGGCATCAAGGGAGAGGAAACACCAGGAACATTTGTACAGTTTGACAGTTGTTAATCGACAAGACAACTTCCCATTGGTCGAGAAATCCAGCTCTTTAAATAACAAAGATAAAGCTAGCGAATCAAAAGAGCTCCACCAAGAAGATTCAAGCTTTATCGAAAACAACCCAAATGTTATTGGCAGATCTTTAGATCTTCAAGACCCTCAGACACTGTTTATTCATGGATTGTTTGAATTGACTGGAAATGCCTGTAGAACTGATCCAATGGCTGGAAGAGCAGAGTTAGAGGCAGCAAAGTTGGCTATTCAACATGTAAACGAACAAAATGTTATAGTTGGTTATAAACTGGATATGTTTGTAGATGATACTAAGGTGAGTTGAAACTTAAGTTACTTAATTCTAAGATGAGTTGAAACTTAAGTGACTTGATACTAAGGTGAGTTGAAACTTAAGTTACTTAATTCTAAGATGAGTTGAAACTTAAGTGACTTGATACTAAGGTGAGTTGAAATTTAAGTGACTTGATACCAAGATAAGGTGATAATAAGGTGAAATGATACTCAAGATAAAGTGACACTAAGGTGAGATGATACTAAGGTGAGATGATGCTAAGATAAAGTGATACTAAGGTGAGATGATACTT
>NW_013677300.1:0-1917 GCF_000517525.1 Limulus polyphemus | reverse complement strand
TTACTTAGTTTCAGAAGTTATTCTGAAACTAAGTAATAAAATAGATCTAGATGCAGTAAGTTCTGAAACTAAGTAACAAACTGTATCTAGATGCAGTAACTTCTGAAACTAAGTAATAAAATAGATCTAGATGCAGTAAGTTCTGAAACTAAGTAACAAACTGGATCTAGATGCAGGTTACTGCATCTAGATCCAGTTTGTTACTTAGTTTCAGAACTTACTGCATCTAGATACAGTTTGTTACTTAGTTTCAGAACTTACTGCATCTAGATCTATTTTATTACTTAGTTTCAGAAGTTACTGCATCTAGATTCAGTTTGTTACTTAGTTTCAGAACTATTTGGTCGACAAGAAATTAATGTCGCGTTTTGGAACACTTTAATTAGACCGTTGCACAACCAGGAGCTGGAGAGTGAAATGGATATTCATGCCATTCCATGGCAAGACGTATCAGTTAAGTTGCAGGACTTGGTACCTATGGATTTCTGTCCGATCAGATTGTTAAAACGAATGTTGGGAAAACAGTTGTATTCCTACACTAAAAAGACTATGGAAAGCATTTAGCAAAAGGTGTTGTGCTTTGGACATGAAAAACCTTACAATGGAGCTTTTTGCAATGAAACCTATGTTGCAAGACTATTGTCAAGATGCACGACTGTAATACAGAGCATGACCGGACGTGGCGACATGGATTGTAAAGTCATTAGGCTCCAAAACGCTTCAACAGGTTTATGTTTAAACTAACGTTTAGGAGCGAGTTTAGTTTTATTTAGTTTTAGTGTTTCATACAGTTCACGTCTCATCTCCACTAATATGATGAACAAATTGTTCCAAACAAGCGAGTGTCATTTGTCATAGTAATAACTTTAAGATGTCATAGTAGTAACTTTACGATGTCATAATAGTAACTACACAATACAAGTAATAACAACCAAAGCCCATAGAACGAAAGGAACGAGCTTCTACGTCATACATACTAATTTTCTAAACCATTCCTGGAACGTAATAGGATACTGTTGTTTTTTGTAATTATATTGTACTCAGAATAACATATACATCCCTAATCATTCTAATTAATACAACCTAAGATGAGGAGACATAACATATTTTAGGCTTAACCGCTTTCAGTCTATTAATTAAAACAAAATGGTTTCCGTATATCTTGTTAGCCAACATTACAAGAAGCCGAGCAAACACGTGATTAACAAACAAAACTCTTTGATGTGACAGGAAGTTATTTATTAATAAATGTGTATTTTTTCTTATGTTTTATTTAATCTTAAGCTATAAAATCTCTAATATTGAACATCTAGTATAATTAACGTACCTTATAGCCTCTACATTATCGTCGGCACTGTTTTGTTTAGTAGAGCTTCGAGAAAGGAACTATGGACAGTTTGTTTCTTTATTGATTTTCGAATTTTTGCGCAAAGTTAAAAGTTATCTTCGCATAATCGTCTTTAATTTTGAACTGTCAGACTAAAAGAATATTACTTAGTGTCAACTCTTGAGCTACTTTATGTGTCAACTCTTGAGTTACTCGTGTCTGTTAAGACCATTTACATTTCATACATTGTTATTTTATGTGTCAACTGTTGAGCTACTCGTGTCTGTTAAGACAATTTACATTTCATACATTGTTATTTTATGTGTCAACTGTTGAGCTACTCGTGTCTATTAAGACCATTTACATTTCGTACATTGTTATTTTATGTGTCAACTGTTGAGCTACTCGTGTCTGTTAAGACCATTTACATTTCGTACATTGTTATTTTATGTGTCAACTGTTGAGCTACTCGTGTCTGTTAAAACCATTTACATCTCGTACATTGTTATTTTATGTGTCAACTGTTGAGCTACTCGTGTCTGTTAAGACCATTTACATTTTGTACATTGTTATTTCATGTGTCTACTCTT
>NW_013677299.1:5926-12512 GCF_000517525.1 Limulus polyphemus | reverse complement strand
AATTCTTCCCGTAGACAATGACCAAGGACTATCTCCATATATTCTGTTAGGCATGTTCTCGCTAAATTCTGTATCTCATCCTTTTGTTTCTACTGTTGATTCCAAATTCTTCCCGTAGACAATGACCAAGGACTATCTCCATATATTCTGTTAGGCATGTTCTCGCTAAATTATGTATCTCACCCTTTTTGTTTCTACTGTTGATTCCAAATTCTTCCCGTAGACAATGACCAAATGACCAAGGACTATCTCCATATATTCTGTTAGGCATGTTCTCGCTAAATTCTGTATCTCATCCTTTTTGTTTCTACTGTTGATTCCAAATTCTTCCCGTAGACAATGACCAAATGACCAAGGACTATCTCGATACGGTTTAAATCTCGGAATGAGTATTGCACAATTTGTAGTGGAAACAACTCTCTAACTCGGACGATACCATGGTGTTCTATGCATTCTTTACGATAACTCCACTCACTAACAGTCTTTCACAACTAGCAGGAAATAATCAAGTTTTACACGGTTTTAAAACTACAAGATCTTTGTTACTCATCATAAAACTTCCAATGCCGACGAACTGTATTTCAAACAAAAAGGGGCTGTACATTCTTGGATTGGTTGATTTCAAAGGCTTGACTTCACTTACACAACACTTCAACACAATTCAGTTCTGTATCAGGGGTTTGTGTCTGTGCTAACATTGACTTAAGTTACACAACACTTCAACACAACTCAGCTCTCTATCAAGTGTGACTCTGATTTAACTAATAAATTTTTATGTTGCTTTTCTAGCCTAATATGATCTTTTGGTTGAGATTCTCAGTTCTTATGTTGTTTTTCTAGTCAAATGTAGTCTTTTGGTTACGATTCTTAGTTTTTATGTTATTTTTAGCCTAATGTGATCTTTTGGTTAAGATTCTTAGTTTTTGTATTATTTTTCTAGCCTAATGTAGTCTTTTGGTTAAGATTTATAGTTTTTGTGTTATTTTTCTAGCCCAATGTAGTCTTTTGGTTGAGATTCTTAGTTTTTGTGTTAATTTTCTAGCCTAATGTGATCTTTTGGTTAAGATTCTTAGTTTCTGTGTTATTTTTCTATCCTAATGTAGTCTTCTTGGTTCAGATTCTCAGTTCTTATGCTTCATTTCTAGCATACACTCGTCTACTTGATTCAAATACACAGTTCTTCTGCAATGTTTCCTAATGGATTCTGAGGCCCTCGGGGGTGGCTGAAAAAAGTTCAGAGTTTGAAGCTTTTCAAATTGTAGCTTCCGTAGAAGGATCAAGGAGGATCTCTGAATAGGCTGCTCGAATAAATTTCTGATTTCCTTAAGCTAAACTTGAGATTCGGGTTTATTAATCCAGAAAGATCCAACTTTTAATCCACCATACATTTTTTACCCTCCAACTATTTTTTGGGTCTTCTTGCCCTACACTGGTTTACACAACGTTCACATAATGCAATTAAATATACATTTCAGTTTACTCTATTAAGAGTTTACATTAACTTCTAATATTTATAAAAGTGTAAAAGCTTTGCAAAGAAAAAATATTTCATCAGTTCCAGACCGTTCCCATTTGTGCCTAATTTCTGAACAAAAGGTAAACAATTACTTAGCTAACACCAACACAGTATGGAACGATGATTTTTTTAATATTCACTCACCTGCACCATAACCAGCAGCGCCTGTAATACATAAAAAAAAAACATAAGTCGCTTGAAATCAAACTTATACTGATATATTTGTATGCTTCAATTTCTCGACTAGCTTAGAAAACTACAATTTTAGGCCTAGTTCGAACAGCTCCATTTCTTATTTTAAGAAAAATGGTTTGTGAATTCTATAGTTTACTGAAGGATCACAAACTATCAACCACAACTGAATTTAAAAGTCTAAGTACAAAAAATTCAAATAATATTAATACTTTGATTTTCTCATCCTCAATTACTAGATGTTAATACTTTAATTTTGTCAACCTCAGTTCCTAGATATTTATATTTTAATTTTGTCAACCTCAGTTCCTAAATATTAATACTTTGATTTTCTCCTCCTCAGTTACTAGATGTTAATGATTTAATTTTCTCATCCTCAGTTCCTAGATATTAATACTTTAATTTTGTCAACCTCAGTTCCTAGATATTTATATTTTATTTTGTCAATCCTCAGTTCCTAAATATTAATACTTTGATTTTGTCAACCTCAGTTCCTAAATATTAGTACTTTAATTTTGTCAATCTCAGTTCCTAAGTATTAATACTATAATTTTGTCAACCTCAGTTCCTAAATATTAATACTTTGAATTTCTCCTCCTCAGTTCCTACATATCTACACTGATTTTCTCGTTCTCACTTCAGCACCAGCACCAAAAAGTTGAGGGGCAAGTGAAAATTTGGGTGGGAGGCAATACAAGATATTTTATACTCATGATGTGTAATTTTGGTGAGACTCATCCCCCCCCCAATTGTAGCGTGCTAAGTTACAATGAGCCGATGTTGGGTTTCAAAAAGTATTTTGCTTTGAGTTTTGAAGCTTCAAAGTATTCACATACCTCGGAAAGGATCAGAAGTTTTTGACCATTCTAGCATTGTTTGTTCTTGTGGTTCTTTTTTTTGGGGGGGGGATAAAATTCCCTTTAAAAGTGGATTGATGAATAATGGTCAAAGCATGAACTCGCCAAGTCACCAACCGGAACGGTCCTCCTCTTCGACTTTAAACCAACATTAACCTTATATTTAGAAACGAAGTAAAAACCTGTCAACAACACGATCAAGATCAATAAAAAAGAGCACGTTCTCTGTGTACACTAATTACTGTTAAACTCTCCAGTCTCTTATCTGCCATATTGGTGATTTTTTTATCAGTTTTAGCTTGCTAAGACTCCTTTCACGGCCGGTCATGCTAACTGGGAGTTATTGCTACCTTTATAACCTTGTGAAGCTCAGTACAAACCATAAATATTTGAGATGTTCTACAAACTCCTCGACTGCTAAAACTGTCGCATCTGAACTCTTATTCATTCTCTTAGTTTAACTCATTTCCATTTCAAGTTTCAGCCTTTAATGGGATGTAAGAAGTTTAATAGTCTCAAAATCAATGAATTTTTTAGATTTGGGGTCATTTGTAGACAGGGAGCGAAATATTTGAAGATTTTCCCCTCTGAATCATTTGTTTAGTTCTCCAAGAAAACTATTAATGGTTGGATGTTCGTTTCATGTCAGATGAATCTCGTATGGCGTCTCGATTCCCAAGTGTGGTTACAACTACAAAGTCGTCCATGTTTGAGGGCGTGGGGCTCTTTAACTAATTCCGACAGCAACATTTCAGGTAATTTCTGGTAGCAATGTCACAAGGACATTGAAAAAATGAAAATAAACTCAGCCACAGGTGTAACATATTTCACACTTTCTACAATGACCAAATTAAAACGATGAGCAAAACAGTGAAAGTAGATTGTTTGAAGTACGATTTGTCTTATTTTCTATTGAACCCCAGAGCACTTGCCACTCATGACGGTGGTGCCATCATATCCTTGACCAATCAGGTGTCCTTTAACTCCTCCAGAATATATTTCGCCAACGATTCTGCTTCTAGTTCATCAAAGACTTCAAAACCAAGAAATTTTTCATGTAGTTGTGAATCATTAAAGTACCAAAGTTTTTGTTTGTTTGTTTGAAGTTAAGCACAAAATTACCTTATCTGTTTTCTGTGCTCTGCCCACTGAGGATATCCAAAGTGGCATATTGGACTTATGAATTATTAAACTACCAAAGTATCAAACTCATTTGCTCTTCCTTTAGTTTCATCAACTATGATTGAAAAGTACTGAGCTTCTCTTGTTTTTTATTTTATTTCGTCCAAAATGATATCACTGAGGATATCCAAACTGGTATCTTGTACACTGTGTTCACTGAGGATATCCAAAATGGAATCTTATACACTGTGGTCACTAAAGATATCCAAAACGGCGTCTTGAACACTGTGGTCACTGAGAATATCCAAAATAACATCTTGTAAACTATGGTCACTGAGGATATCCAAAATGGCGTCTTGTACACTGTAGTCACTGAGAATATCCAAAATAACATCTTGTACACTGTGATCATTGAGGATATCCAAAATGGCGTTTTGTACACTGTGGTCACTGATGATATCCAAAATAACATAATGTAAACTGTGGCCACTGAGGATATCCAAACTGGCATATTCTACACTGTGTTCACAGAGGATATCCAAAATGGAATCTTGTAAACTATGGTCACTGAGGATATCCAAAATGGCGTCTTGTACACTGTGGTCACTGAGGATATCCAAAATAACACCTTCTAAACTGTGATCACTGAGGATATCCAAAATGGAATCTTGTACACTGTGTTCATTGAGGATATCCAAACTGGTATCTTGTACACTGTTTTCACTGAGGATATCCAAACTGGCATCTTGTACACTGTTTTCACTGAGAACATCCAAACTGGCATCCTGTACACTGTGGTCACTGAAGATATCCAAACTGGCATCTTGTACACTGTGTTCACTGAGGATATCCAAAATGGAATCTTGTACACTGTGATCACTGAGGATATCCAAAATAACATCTTGTAAACTGTGTTCACTGAGGATATCCAAAATAACGTTTTGTAAACTGTGGTCACTGAAGATATCCAAACTGGCATCTTGTACACTGTTTTCACTGAGGATATCCAAAATGGCGTCTTGTACACTGTGGTCACTGATGATATCCAAAATAATATATTGTAAACTGTGGCCACTGAGGATATCCAAAATGGCGTCTTGTACACTGTGGTCACTGAGGATTACCAAACTGCCATCTTGTACACTGTGGTCACTGAGGATTACCAAACTGCCATCTTGTACACTGTGGTCACTGAGGATATCCAAAGTGGCATCTTGAACTTCTGAGTCATTAAAGTACCAAAGTATGAAACTCGTCTGGTCTTTTTTAGACAGGTCTTCAGTTTCATCGACTAAGATTGAAAAGTATTGAGCTTCTATTGTTTCTTGTTTTATTTCGTCCAAAATTATGTCACTAATGATATAATTTTGGCATCTTGTACACTGTGGTGCATATATTTGGCATTATTAGGTCCTTCACTCAGTTGTTCATTTAGGATCCGGGAATAAGTCTTTAAGAAGTTTAATATTTCCTAAAAGTTTTCTTCGTTTTCAGCTGTGTCTCCTTCACGATGAACCCCCTAAGCTATGTTTTGGACAGCTGTAAATCTCAACGTATGTGCAAGTATTTTAATGTATTCCTTTTTTTTTCCATAATCAGTGGGTGAGCTTCATTAACGTAGTCTGCTACTGTTTTCTCAGAAAACTTTGATTCTAAATAAGCATTATATGTATACGTGTTGTTCAAATGTCTATCAGATTGTTTGTGTTAGAGAAATTTATTAATTTTGAAGATTCATCCGTTCACTATTTCCATTATAGATCCCTTCAAACACAAAAGTTTGCTCACCTTGATATTTAGTGCCCGTATTAAAATGACGACAGACAAAACATTAAACTTTGTCAGTAAATGCAAATATTCAAGCCAAGGATATGATTTATACCATTCAGGTATGAATTATCGTCCATGAGTCTTTGGGTAGTGGAAGGGTTCATTAAAACCAGGTTGAATTGGTCTATTTTCGGAATATGTCAGCCAGACTACTTACTCCAAGAGTTGGCCTAGGCACACTTGGTTTTCCACTGCTGTTGCTCGACTCATGCAACTGTCCAATGCCAGCAAGGTTCACCCAATATATCTTCATGTTCTTGATCAGAAGTATCCATACTGCTGCCTCTTTGGTTCAATAGTCTATCATCTGTCGGGTCTTCAGGTTCATACCGCTGCCTCTTTGGTTCAATAGTCTATCATCTGTCGGGTCTTCAGGTTCATACTGCTGCCTCTTTGGTTCAATAGTCTATCATCTGTCGGGTCGTCAGGTATGACTATTTCCTCTTCAATCCTTCGGCGCTTCTCGCTTGTCCACCTATCTTCTTGATAGATTCATCTTCCTGGAAATCCTGTGATTTATGCGGGTTTTTGTTGCAACATTTTCTGGTATCCAATTTTTCAATAGTAACACTCGATGTGTCCATACAAGTACGCAGAACACCAACTTTATGTAACAATTAACAACAGTAAAATGTATCGTTTAAAGATACCCACGACCTCTAGACCTAGAAACTTGAAAATCAACCTCACAACAAGTACTGAGGTGCAAAATAAAAGCGCCGAAGATAGCTTGGTACACAATAAGCACGTTCTTGTCACAAGTGCTTACCGCAAAACTGGTCTGAATACTTTATTTATCAACGTTTCTGAGAAAGGCACACCTAGGTCTCTTTTAACCATTTGGCGAGGGGCAGTATAATATTTTCATCGTTCAGGCAAAGCATAATATTTACAGACATAAAATCTTAATTAGTTTCAGAGTTATCAAATAGAAAATTAGATCCCTCTTGCCACGCCCACCTATCAATCCACCCTTTTAGAACTTGCCAATAGTTTCCCTAACTTTTAATTCTATATTATGTTGTTGCGTCAGCGAGTCACATGACCACTGTGGCGCCCTCTAGTTTCT
>NW_013677299.1:0-5844 GCF_000517525.1 Limulus polyphemus | reverse complement strand
CGTTCGTTCGTTACAGTGTTGTTTTAGCGCGAGGATTGAGATTAAGTGTATCGCAGAGTTATATTCGGAAAGAATAAACCAGTTTTATTAAGTAAAGACTTGTGTCGTTAAAGTTTCGTTGGAACGAAGTTACGGAACATTAATTAACACACGGAGACGTAACAATGTATAACCAATAGAAAACCAAGTGTATTATTCTCCTTTTTCTGAATAGACAATATGTAGTTTCGGTTTCAGTTTCACTTTTGTTTCCATAGGAAGTATATGAACCAGCTTTGTTTAATTTCTAACGACATTTGGGGCATAGTTAAAAAGCCAGAAAATTTTTAATAGTTATGGGACATATTCTTCTTTTTGCATGTTATTATTCTGTGTTACTTGGGGAGCATCATTTAATTAAGTAAATAATTATTTAGTGCAGTAGTATCATTAGTATAAAAAGTAGGATTAAATGGAATACCTATTATTGTAGAATATATCTGGTTGACTTCAAGTATACAAGAAAAAAAAAATGGCAGTGCGCGCGCGAACGTGTTTTCTTGTTATACACATTAAATTTACCCTATGTATGTAGAATTAAATTGTGGAGGAGAGCAAACTAGGGGGGGGGAGACAAGAAAAATTTGCTCCTCCTGTAGCGTCGCCACTGTCTCTTCTAGGTATTAACACTTTGATATTTTTCATCCTCAGGTTTTTAATATTAACACTTTGATTTTCTGATCTTCAGTTCCTAAATATTTATACTTTAATTTTTCATCTTCATTTCCTAAATATTAATATTTTTATTTTTCATCTTCAGTTTCTAAATATTAAGGCTATGATTTTCTCCTTTTTGAACATTAATATGTTGATTTCCTAATCTTCAATTTATAGATATCAAAGTCTTACTTGAATCATTACGAAAGTTGACTTGTTTAACTTCTACATTGAATTTTTCCTGGAAATAAAAAAAGTATTTCAAAATATAAATTTTATTTTAGTTAATACTGCAAATATACATATATAAATTATTTTAATTAATTATAAAAAAAAGAAGACCATTAGTTTATAAAATTAACTTAATAATTTACGATATGTCTCTTAAGTTATCAAAATTTACAATATTATTATCTCTTTTAATTACTTCGATAATTTAGCTGATTCAAACAAAGGAGTGCGTAAGTCAGTAAGCAATAAGAAAACATTAACAACTCCTTTTATCCCCTAATATTTCTGTTAATTATAATTATTTTCAATAATATAGTCATCCTGTCGTTTGAAGTTTCTGTTGTTTTAATCAAATATGTATAGCATATACGACTGTTTTTTGTCAAAAGTTAACTAATTATATAGATCAGAAACAAAATTACTGAAAACGTAACATAAGTTAAGCCTACCACTGTTAAGCCTAATACAAGCTACTGCCTATTCAAACTCAATTTCTCAGGAAATAAACCTCAAGATAAAAACAACATTTCACAAAGAGCAAGACTTAATAAAAATAATTAACTATTTGATACTTAATTTTATTTAATTAGAAAGTTCGCAGAAAACTATGGATGGGTGTCGGTGCTTAGCCAGTCAACAATATCCATCGCCAATGTTTAGTTAGGCTAGTTTTATCTATCGAATAGTGGTATTCGACCGCCATATTTATATTGCACCTACGATCCTGTTTGGTTAATATTTTGATAAGGTGATTACCAGAAAGGGTTACATGGTAAAATAAAGCTCTTCAGTTTAGAGGTAAGGAAAAGAGAAAAGAACTACCACAAGGATAAGACCTGGAATTTTCAACTTGAACGACACCTTATACGAACGTGGTTTAAACGATCAGGTTAAAAGGCCTGGTAAAGCTCTCCATAATTTCGAACTTATGTCCATAAGTATGGCTTTGTCGGCTCCTTCAACTTAATAATGGAAATTACTGTCACTCTTATAATTTCAACCCAAACTTAAAGTCCGAAACGTTTTCAACAGCATCATGTGTCTCAAAACCTGAACCCTTTAAATTGCAAACCAGTACATTAACAGCAACATCATGTGTATCAAACCCTGGAATCTTAAACTTGAAACCCATTACGTTAACAATAGTATCATGTGTCTCAAACCCTGGAATCTTAAACTTGCAACCCATTACGTTAACAATAGTATCATGTGTCTCAAACCCTGTAATCTTAAACTTGCAACCCATTACGTTAACAATATTATCATGTGTCTCAAACCCTGGAATCTTAAACTTGCAACCCATTACGTTAACAATAGTATCATGTGTCTCAAACCCTGAAATCTTAAACTTGCAACCCATTACGTTAACAATAGTATCATGTGTCTCAAACCCTAGACTTTTCACCTTGTTACCCTTTATGTTAACAGCAACATCATTCATCAACCTTACGAAATCAGATAACACAGCTACATAATGGACATCAACTTCAACAAAACAAATAACACAACTATAGACTCGACACCAACCTGACGAAAACCAATATGTTAAGATCACAAATCCCACACTATCATCGCCTAAAAAAAAAATGTATACACTACATATCCGACACTAGTTTTACCAAAACCTCTATGTTTACACTACATATCCGAACTAGTTTTCCCAAAACCTCTATGTTTACACTACATATCCGAACTAGTTTTACCAAAACCTCGTATGTTTACACTACATATCAGACACTAGTATTACCAAAACCTCTATGTTTACACTACATATCCGACACTAGTATTACCAAAACCTCTATGTTTACACTACATATCCGACACTAGTATTACCAAAACCTCTATGTTTACACTACATATCCGACACTAGTATTACCCAAACCTCGATGCTTACACTACATATCCGACACTAGTATTACCAAAACCTCGATGCTTACACTACATATCAGACACTAGTATTACCAAAACCTCTATGTTTACACTACATATCTGAACTAGTTTTACCAAAACCTCGATGTTTACACTACATATCCGAACTAGTTTTACCAAAACCTCTATGTTCGACATTTTTCAGAATCTATCTACTATACAAAGACGACAGTTCCCACTATTCGTTTCAACAATCCATAGGAGCTGTTTCTGTTGGCTTGACCTATATATTTTTGTATGGAATAGTATGAAGACCCTTTTCATTCTCCAGTTGCTTCATGTATATGACAGTTGAATGGATATGTCATGAAAGCAGCTTGTGTTCATAACTTGGGTGGTATTCCACACGGACATTCTTCCTAATTGTGTTGTGTACTGTTACCCTTTTATACGTAGATGGCTTTTTCCACTGCCCTTTGTGTTCGTGGATTTTCACCTGTTATAATAGTCTGCTCATTAGTTTCCACGTCTAAGGTACAAACCATTGTAGATCTCTTTCTGGGTGGTCTGGTACCCTAAGTTGATCCAAGTTCCTGTGTTTTCTTAATGTCATTCAGTACAAAGAAAATTCTTGGAAATTCTAAATTCCTGATCTCAGTAGATCGTTATAATCTTAGTGTACAATTATTTTGTACAGGAAAAAGGGTTGTTACATACCTTTCCTAAAAGCGGCCATATCTTAGAGGTATCACCTTACCTACGAAGGCCAAACCTTGTGAAGATGTAATGTAACGTACACAACACTCTGTACGTGATTTGCTTCTCTCTATATCTGACGTCTACTTCTCTTCGTATCTGAAGTCGAATTCCACTGACACAAATATTTTAAGAACAGCAAATTAAGGTTTTAACTAATCTGAACCTTTATTCTCGGAAAAGTATTGATATCTTGGTTGGATGTCGAAATTATACACTATAGATCCAAATAGATATAGCAACAATATTTAAGGATGTTACATTGTAGGTTCAGGCAAATACAGTAAAAATATTGAAGGGCTTTACATTGTAAATTCCAACAGATAATGGCATAATACTTTAAGGATGCCATATATTAGATCCAGGTAGAGAGAACCACCTCCACCCATTAAGACCGACCATAATCCCAACTAGTTTGAAGTCGGCCAGTATTTTGTAAACCAAGGATTTTTACACCCGGGTGGCTGGCCTAGTCGGTAACCATGTGGGTCGAGCATGTTAAGCAACGGGGATTCGAACCTCCGAATTGCAAGTCGAGCACCTTAATCACCATGTCATGCTAGGCCTGATAGAAAAAGTAACAGTATTTAAAGATGCCAAATAAAGATATCTAAAGCTGTGACATTCAGATAAGTTACTGTACATGTGTTACCATATGTTACTGTACATATGTTACCATATGTTACTTTACATTTGTTACCATATGTTACTTTACATATGTTACCATATGTTACTTTACATTTGTTACCATATGTTACTGTACATATGTTACCATATGTTACTGTACATATATTACCATATGTTACTGTACATATGTTACCATATGTTACTGTACATATGTTACCATATGTTACTGTACATGTGTTACCATATGTTACTGTGCATATGTTACTGTACATATGTTACCATATGTTACTTTACATTTGTTACCATATGTTACTGTACATATGTTACTTTACATATGTTACCATATGTTACTGTACATATGTTACCATATGTTACTTTACATATGTTACCATATGTTACTGTACATATGTTACCATATGTTACTTTACATATGTTACCATATGTTAGTGTACATACCACAATCTGTAATTCCACAAAATACCTGAAGTTTCTTTGTTTTAAGATATTTTTGTTGTAACAGTGTTAGAAACGTAACTTGGTAATATGAAAAGTATTTCAAAAATGTATCGTTCTGTTGTTTTTTTTTTCACTTACTCCATTCTTTCCTAGTGTAAATGAAAATGTTGTCCAATTCTTCAAGTTTTCAAGTGCCCGAGAGTTGGATACGTCATCTTTTATAGTTCCTACCTTAACTTCAGAGAAATACAGTTTCAACCAACTAATAGATTACAACAAAAACTTAACATTCCAGCAAAGCTAAAAACATTAATAACATTTTTGTTTGCACAATAAATTAAACTTTTTAGTATTAACAGAAACTTAACTCTTCATACAACTACAAGATGGAAAACATTATAAGAACAAGAAATACGCTACGAATTTACATTAATAGTGAATTATTCATTTTCTTCTTTGATATTTTGTGTTTATAAGATCTAAAGTAAATGAAAGACGTTTTAAGTATTTTGTTATTGAACTTTATAACTGAAACAACATAATTGAAATGTAATATTTTATTGCATGTTAGTCCTTAGATGTATAGAGTAAAATTATATATTAAAAATAATGTTCTCTCAGGAACATTCTAAATATATTCAATAACACAAGATTGGACGAAGTATAACCAGTGAAAGAAGTGGGCAGGAAAATAGCGGTCAGGGAACATAACACTGAACGAAGTATAACCAGTGAAAATAGAGGTCAGGGAACATAACACTGAACGAAGTATAACCAGTGAAAATAGAGGTCAGGGAACATAACACTAACCAAACTATAACCAGTGAAAATAGAGGACAGGGAACATAACACTAGCCAAAATATAACCAGTGAAAATAGAGGACGGGGAACATAACACTAGCCAAAATATAATCAGTGAAAATAGAGGTCAGGAATATAACACTAGACGAAATATAACCAGTGAAATAAAAAAACATAGAGTATAACACCAGACGAAATATAACCAGTGAAAGGAGAGGACAGGAAAATATCACTTAACAAAGAGAAAACAGGGAAAGAAGAGAATGTGGAACATAACACTGGACGAAGTATAACCAGTGAAAATAGAGGTCAGGGAACATAACACTGAACGAAGTATAACCAGTGAAAATAGAGGTCAGGGAACATAACACTGAACGAAGTATAACCAGTGAAAATAGAGGTCAGGGA
>NW_013677298.1:12989-14620 GCF_000517525.1 Limulus polyphemus | reverse complement strand
GCTCCACACGATCTACATGTTTATATTAATATAAGAAATCTATAGGTTATATTTCCTTCGCTCCACACGATCTACATGTTTATATTAATATAAGAAATCTATAGGTTATATATCCTTCGCTCCACACGATCTACATGTTTATATTAATATAAGAAATGTATAGGTTATATATCCTTCGCTCCACACGATCTACAGATATTACTTTGATTAATGTGTAGGTTAGTTGTGACAATATAAAAAGACAAATATTGTTAAAACCGCATGGGCGACGAAAATATCAAAATTAAATAATAGGTAGAACAATCGTCAAGATTTTATATATATTTTATAAGGACGACGTTTCGAGCTAGTTGTAAACTATATGATCTGACGAAGGAATGCGATAGGTCGAAACGTCGTCCTTATAAACATATATAAAACTTAGCGATTGTTTAACCTATTATTTAATTTTAGTTATGACAATATACCTTTTTCTGGTTCCTCACTCTTGACAAAGCTGTTAGTTGTGGTGCGTCTTTCTGCGTCAGTCTGTCCAGGTGTTGTTGATAGCACGTTATCTTTCTCCTTAGTTAATCCTTTAGCTACAGAAAAGTGACAAAGACAGGCTAAAGAAACTGTAATTAAGTACATTATTAGCAGCAGGAACTGGAAACAGTATTCGTTACAATCTATCAAATACTCAGTTGATCTGTATTTATTAGAGACATTATCAGAGGTTGTGTAGAAAAAGAAGGGTAACCTACATCATCAGAGTCGTCCTACTTTTCTAGATAACAGTATACTTTTACGATAACATCTCTTACTTCA
Source organism: Limulus polyphemus (assembly GCF_000517525.1). NCBI lineage: Eukaryota > Metazoa > Arthropoda > Merostomata > Xiphosura > Limulidae > Limulus > Limulus polyphemus. The sequence continues at coordinate 13,813 of NW_013677298.1, read as the reverse complement.
CGCTCATCATAAGATGCATATCCTAGGGCAGATGATGTTCTCTTACAAAATATGCTATCTCAAGTAAAATCGAACAAAGCTTCACTTTTTGTCCTGATGCCAGTTGATTGCAGTTTTTAGATGTTTGTTTTTTCTATATTATGTCTCTTTTCGCACTCTAACCCTCCAAAATAAAGGTTAAAAAACAACATATTATGACCGTTTTATAAATCTAGCCACTTATTAAGCTTCGTCTGAAATTGATAACCAGAACAAAAGTATTTTAAATGAACTGTGAAAAACAACCATTATTTACTAATGATGATAAAGATTGTTAACCATTCAGGAAACATTTCAAACGAACTGTAGATTTTGTTTGTTTGTTTGTAATTAAGCACAAAGCTACACAATGGGCTATCTGTGCTCTGCCCACCACGGGTATCGAAACCCGGATTCTAGTGTTGTAAGCCAGCAGACACACCGCTGTGCCAATGAGGAGCACGAACTGTAGAACTACATCAGCCTGTTTATTAACTGCTGTTAAAACAATCAAGGTGCTTTATTTCTCATCTTCATTTTATTGTGCACCATCACCTGGTTCTTTAGTTCGAATCTTCATGTTATTGTGTCCCAACACAGTCTGGTTCTTTAGTTCTCATCTTCAGTTTATTGTGTACCAACATCACCTAGTTCTTTATTTCTCATCTTTAGTTTATTGTGCACCATCACCTGGTTCTTTATTTCTCATCTTCAGGTTATTGTGTCCCAACATCACCTGGTTCTTTATTTCTCATCTTTAGTTTATTGTGCACCAACATCACCTGGTTCTTTATTTCTCATCTTCA
>NW_013677298.1:10945-12246 GCF_000517525.1 Limulus polyphemus | reverse complement strand
AGGAGATCTTCATGTGGGCTAACGACAGGTAAACAAAGCATGAAGTAGGAACATAGGAAGGAGATCTTCATGTGGGCTACCGATAGGTAAACAAGGCATGAAGTAGGAACATAGGAAGGAGATCTTCATGTGGGCTAACGACAGGTAAACAAAGCATGAAGTAGGAACATAGAAAGGAGATCTTCATGTGGGCTAACGACAGGTAAACAAAGCATGAAGTAGGAACATAGGAAGGAGATCTTCATGTGGGCTAACGACAGATAAACAAAGCATGAAGTAGGAACATAGGAAGGAGATCTTCATGTGGGTTAACGACAGGTAAACAAAGCATGAAGTAGGAACATAGGAAGGAGATCTTTATCTGGGCTACTGACAGATAAACAGAGCATGAAGTAAGAACATAGGAAGGAGATCTTCATAATTGTTTACCTGTCGTTAGCCCACATGAAGATCTCCTTCCTATGTTCCTACTTCATGCCTTGTTTACCTGTCGTTAGCCCAGGCATGAAGGTTGTGTTGACATCACTGCTTATCACTGACGGCCGACCATATGAATTTGAACTACGACAGGTTTGTAACTTCATTAGAAGGTATAAACCTAACGGCAAATTATCGCTGATAAAACACGTAGATCACAACAAAATTGGACTGAATGAGTGAAATAAGGTCATTATGTTTGCTGTTCTTTTCATTCTAAATGACATACTACAAATATAATTCTACTGATTCCTTTTTAATTAATACGTAGACATTTCTAGTGGAAATAGTGTAGTATTCAAGATGTTTCTTTTTCTTCCCAGGTCAGATACGTGAACATTTCCTATTCACCAAGAATTCTTCACACATACGCGCTTTTCAAGTTTATGTAATTTAAACAACAAGGAGATGACAGAGAAACCAGGATAAACTGATTTTACACTCACTACCTACGGTTTTATCAAGTTTATGTAATTTAAACAACAAGGAGATGACAGAGAAACCAGGATAAACTGATTTTACACTCACTACCTACGGTTTTATCAAGTTTATGTAATTTAAACAACAAGGAAATGACAGAGAAACCAGGATAAACTGATTTTACACTCACTACCTACGGTTTTAGATTTATTTTTTGTTTTGTTCTAAATGACGTATTTAACTTTCAGACATTCTAGAATTCCCAAATTTTATCATCAGTAACTGATGAATCTAATATAATGTTGCGTCATCGAGGTCACGTGACTGGTGTGGCGCCACCTATTTTCTAGAACTATCCTGTACCTTGGCGAATGCTCTAGTATTTACTAGATATAGGGTAGTTT
>NW_013677298.1:4792-10655 GCF_000517525.1 Limulus polyphemus | reverse complement strand
ATGTTATATGTTTTTATTATTATGAGAGTTGTTGATTAAGCTCAACATTTTTAAAAAAAAAATCTAAATTCTCAATATGACAGGGGAAAGAATCAGGGGTGAGTCTAAGTTATCGTCATTTGCTAATATAATGAAGTAACAGGAGAACAACTATTGCTAGTTTATGTTATATACGGATACGATTATGAGAAAACACTAAATAAACACACTATATTTAATTTTCACAGAATGGTTGTAAGGGTTCGTACTCCTTAGTGGAGGACGAAACACTAGCAAAGCGAAAGAAAAACTGAAAGAAAATGTAAAGTTTAGGACAAATTCCAGTTGAAACCATAATAACTATTGGTTTATTTGACCCTGGTGTTTTAGATACACCAATTTCAAAAAAGAAATTAATATAGTTTGGATACAAAACAAGAAAGAAAAAAAAAAGAAGCGGTAATGTATCAACATCTAGAGCTCATTGGCTATTAGTAATTGAAGTTAGTTTTGCTACTGAATTCTGCCAAACTGAAATGTTTTACAGACATGTTCAAACTGTAAAAATTAAAAACAAAATCTAAAGGCACAGTGTCGGGTGATCTCCGTATTGTATTCTCATTTATTTATTTTTATTTTCGAAATTAAGTGATTGTATATTATACCACTAGATGGTACTGTCACTGTATCATACACTGGTCACATGATGATAGTTCGTCTGCCACAGATAGTTATCACAATAACTTAAATTTAACATTTTAAATTAACGTAGTCAGAGTATGTGAATTGTCTGTTAAGCCTGTTACGGTTAATTTACTTGCAAGCATTTTCTGAAGTATTGCAGATAAACAGTAAGAATGTCCTTTATTCATTGGATCTGTCAATATCGGATTTATTATTTTGTTATTATAAATATCATATATTAATAACATTAATATTACGGTTTAATCGTTTTTAATTTAGTGCTTTACCGCTTGTGCAAGTGATTTCGGTTAAGCCTAAGGTAATTACAATGATCAATTAGGCCCAGTAGTACTACTTGTTAACTTACAAGTTACATTGATTACTACTAGTACTGTTTAGCATCACTGACACAAGCATGGTGACCATCTGACATACACTGATTAGTACGTGATATGAATAATATGAATGAAAGGAGGAAGAATGAAGTGAAATTTAGGAAGTATTTTCAAAGTTCAAGATGTAAACCTATTCAGGCTATTGTAAATTTAATTGTATTTAACCTGAGCTTTTGAACTGCATTGAAATAAAAAAGCAGTTTTAAGAATAATAAAAAATTAACGAAAATTTGTTCAGAGTTTTAATCTTAAAGTTAATATAGTGTAAAGAAAAGCTAAACTTTTTTTGTCTCCCAATCAGCTGTCATTGTAATGCAACTTGTAAGCTGTAAATGTGTATAGGTCATCAAATATATGTTTGTATTGTGTGTATTTGGACACTGAAAATCAATCATTCTTAAAATTTTGTATATTAATTATTAGCATAAAAAAACTTGGGAATTTTTACAAAGATGTATTGATATTAAGACTACTGAAAATAGAAAAAAACTTAGTGGTGACAGAATTCTGATTGGCTCATTAAGGTCCTTCTTAAAATATCCAACAAAATGTTTTTTAAATCATTTTTAAAGAGAGAAGTAATTCTGGCAGTGAACAAGCATGTACCTTGTCTTCCAAAATTTGTAACTTCTAAGTTCTAGCACTAAAGCTGACAGATGGTACTTGCTTTAGTTTCAATTAAATATTGTTCAGATCAAACCTTGCTATATTTTTGTAGTTTTTATTTTTAACAGGTTCTTGCTGGCAGAGAATGTCTATAATACATTTGTTAATTATGTAAAATTACAAGAAAATTGTGAAATATTAACTAATTTGTTTTTAGCCAATGTTAATTATTATCAGTCGAGGCTTAATCCACTTAATGACTTGGAGAGAAAGGAATAAGTAACATGCTTCATAATTTGGGCATTGGTTAGAATAATGGCAAAGAAGATACCTTATATGTTCAACTAAATTTCTGACATCTTTTATATGTTTTTATTATTTGTGAAAAATTTAATTCAATCACGTTAATAAGCCAAGGTTAAGGGAAGGTCTGTTGGAAATTTATAACCTTAAGATTTTTAAAGTTCAATTAATATATGGAACTAACAGTTTTGTAAATATTACAAAAACAATGTTTTAACAAATAAAGTATCTTTTGTTATAATAATACTTCATTGGAACTTCTTGTTAAAACAGCCTCTTTAATGTACAGTACTGAATTATCAGATTTATAGACAATACATGTTATTCTTTGTTGTCAAGTTGTTTTCAGTCAATTCTGCTTTTAGTGGTTTGAAATGAAATCATAAAATCTATTTAAAAATATTAATTAAAAATATGTTTACAACTTAAAATTATTATTAATACTGTGAATGGTAAGAACTTTTAAAGATGAAACTATTAATGCTTCAGAGTTAAAACTGGAAACATTTTTCCTTTCATAATGCCTCAGTGTCAGCTAACTTGGACAGAACCCTTGTATATGGCTTACCTTTTCAACACTCTGCTGAGGTTCTCGGGGGTTAAATCAGTAACTCAACAAGGTTCAATTCATTTACTGAACATCACAAAACTTAAATTGTACTAGTTTCCCATCATTAACAGTAACACATAAATATCATGTGACTTTCTAGAATTGAGTTAATTAACACATGTATGTGTAGTCTGAAAGTGATAAAACATTTAACATTAAGGAATGTCCATCATAATGTAGTTTTACCGAGGAGACTTGTCCAGACATTGGATGTTAAAATGATATTAATTGAATAAATGCTACATGTAAATTGAAAGTAGATATGATAAGAAACTATTATTAAAGTTATTGAAAGCACTCGTGTACATCCAAAGTTTAACATGAAATGTTATTAAAGTTATTGAAATGTACATCCATATTATAGTAGTAGTTTTAACATTAAATAGTCCTTTTTCATTTTCTATTACAAATATTTACTTTTGAAAAGAAATTTGAAACTAGGTTAGTTTAAGCCTTTTTGATTCCTAATTTTCTGTGATGCAAAATTCAGAAACAGATTGTTTAGAAAGTGAACTTGGATGAAGTATTCTTAATCTTTTCTCCAACAGTAGATCAAGATGAGTGAAAATACATGACATAGGTAAATCTTTTAAGCCAGTTAATGGTAAAACACAGTATTACTTTAATGGTTTTTGTTTTGAGTTTACCTACTGATTAACTATTACTTTATTACATGTTACAGCTTTTACAGTAAGGAAGATTATTTGTTATTACAAGTTATGACTTTTCGATCCCAGGTATGATCATTCTCAAGTACACAAGTTTAATGGTAAAGAAGGTTTTAGTATTTAAATCAACATTCAACAATGTATTTAAATTTTAGAATTGATAGAGGTTACTTATGCATGTGCATATCAGTCTGCATGAATTGATAAATTATTTATCTATGGCTGAGCAGAGAAAGTGAATAAATATGAAAAATGTGGAATATATTATGCACAATAAAGACATAGAGTTTGTCACACAATTAACAAATATCCAGGCACATCTCTATATATGTTTTTGTTGAAACTGGTGGCTTATATGTGAATAAAAATTTCATTTTTCCTAATGTTCAACAATGGACTAGCTTAAAGTATAGCTTTAAAGGTATCCCATTTTCTATTGTTTAAAGGTATCCCATATACCATTGTGTATATGTTTAATGTTCTTGTGTGAGGCATTAGACGTTGTAGATGACATTGCTTTTAAAACTTTTCAACTGTAACACTTACATTTTTACATATATCAAAATAGTTATTTTCTAATGTAACAGTTTGAACATCAGAAGCCAAATTGGACAAGTTAAGAGGAAATAGGGGAAGGACATATACAGTTTACATGCTTTTTATCACATGTTTTAGGCCTATTGCTTCACCATCTTTCATATTTAATGAGTTGTATATGAAAATAAGTAAATAACGTGTACAAAAGTAGATGTTATATTTAAAGACATATTTTCAGAAAGCATGTGTTTAAAACCATGTTTTTAAAAGTTAACTTTATGAAAACATTCAGCTAATCAGTTATTTTCATGTGAGACTTGGATAGTTAGAATAATCAAAAACAGTAACAAAGAGAAACATTCATTTCAATAAGTTGATTATTTTCATGAGTTGTGAAACTGATTGAGCTGAACAACCTAGAACTAATCAAAATTAATGAGGAATCATAATTAGACACACTAATTTTGATTAGTTGAACATACTTGTGACATTAATTGATTTATTAATAGTTTTGACTAATTGATTATTCTACATGACTAATCCTTGTAATCAGTTATGTCAATTAATCACCCAGTTATAAATGTTCCATGTCGATACCTAAGATTATGCCACTTCAACTGTACATTATCTTGTACTTTTATTTGTTGACCATGCAGTTAGATCTTCATTATTAACAGTGCTGTTTCATTATCTCCAACTTGTTAATTTTGAAGGTTCCTATTTGATTGGGTGTACAACAGTACAGACATACTGAAGGTTTAACATATTTTTTACAAAACAGTAAATCATAGGTTATGAATCTGCTATATTTATATGATGCAGTATGTTGATAAACAGTTCAGAATTCACATGGAATCCACTGATTTTTGTTTCCAGGCATGAATCCTTCATCTGCACCCTCCCCTGCAGAGCAGGCTCCACTCTATAATAACCATATACCTGATAGGCCTCTTTTTGGAGAATCTACTAGAAGGGTGAGTTTTTGGTTCCTGATTATAAACGTCTTACAACTCCTCAATTTGCATGGCATTTTAACAAACCTCCTTAAAAAAAAAGGTTATATAAAATATATATGACGTCATGTCAAAAGGTTGTATAAAATGTATTTTACATAATGTAATTTTCTCTCTATATATGTAATGATGTTGCATTTAGATATATCTGGTTTAATACTGAAGATGGTTATAGACTTTTGGTGTGTCCTAGTATTGTGTTAAGCCTTTTAACACATCTTTCAGTGAGTGTATAACTATGTAGAAAAGTGTTAGTAAATGTGTGTGTCATTCTGTTTATTTGTAAAATTGATAAGTTGATATTTTATGTTTTTCAGGGCCGTCTGCTAAATCTAATTGTGGGAACATTAGCAAGTCTGTTTGTTGCTGTAAGTATTACTTAATATATATTATTGTAATAGGCTTGAGTTTATTGTACAAACTCAAATTCAAGAAGAGTTTTTATTAATCTGATGTTTGAAACTGCTATTAAGATTGCCCCATTGCCAGACTCATAATGAGCCTACCAGAAATTTGCCTTGCAGGAAGCCGATAGGCTCTAGTGTTGAAGATCAGACATGAAGTTTCTTTCTGAGCTGGAGAATTATTTTGTAAATCTAGACTATTAAACATTCCAAAAAGCAAACAAACATGTCTTGTGGTGAAAGACTAGTTTAAGGATTTATTTATTTATAATTCATGGTGAATAATGGTTATAATATAATAATACGTGTGAACTACTTTCATCTTACATGTAATACTTGTATTCTATTCTTTATTAATAATTCATGGTGAATAATGGTTATAATATAATTATACGTGTGAACTACTTTCATCTTACATGTAATACTTGTATTCTATTTTTTATTAATAATTCATGGTGAATAATGGTTATAATATAATAATACGTGTGAACTACTTTCATCTTACATGTAATACTTGTATTCTATTCTTTATTGATAATTCATGGTGAATAATGGTTATAATATAATTATACGTGTGAACTACTTTCATCTTACGTGTAATACTTGTATTCTATAATTTATTGATAATTCATGGTGAATAATGGTTATAATATAATTATACGTG
>NW_013677298.1:2734-4291 GCF_000517525.1 Limulus polyphemus | reverse complement strand
GTGTGAACTACTTTCATCTTACGTGTAATACTTGTATTCTATTCTGTATTGATAATTCATGGTGAATAATGGTTATAATATAATTATACGTGTGAACTACTTTCATCTTACATGTAATACTTGTATTCTATTCTTTATTGATAATTCATGGTGAATAATGGTTATAATATAATTATACGTGTGAACTACTTTCATCTTACGTGTAATACTTGTATTCTATTCTTTATTAATAATTCATGGTAAATAATGGTTATAATATAATTATACGTGTGAACTACTTTCATCTTACGTGTAATACTTGTATTCTATAATTTATTGATAATTCATGGTGAATAATGGTTATAATATAATTATATTAATTCTATTAATTGTAGAAATTGATACAGGTGTAAGTTTGTGGTTAGTAGCGTATACTTGTCTTGTGTAGAAATTGATACAGGTGTAACTTTGTGGTTAGTAGCGTATACTTGTCTTGTGTAGAAATTTATACAGGTGTAAGTTTGTGGTTTTAGTTGTGTATACTTGTCTTGTGTAGAAATTTATACAGGTGTAAGTTTGTGGTTAGTAGCGTATACTTGTCTTGTGTAGAAATTGATACAGGTGTAAGTTTGTGGTTAGTAGCGTATACTTGTGTTGTGTAGAAATTGATACAGGTGTAAGTTTGTGGTTAGTAGCGTATACTTGTCTTGTGTAGAAATTGATACAAGTGTAAGTTTGTAGTTTTAGTAGTGTATACTTGTCTTGTGTAGAAATTGATACAGGTGTAAGTTTGTGGTTAGTAGCGTATACTTGTATTGTGTAGAAATTGATACAGGTGTAAGTTTGTGGTTTTAGTTGTGTATACTTGTCTTGTGTAGAAATTTAAACAGGTGTAGGTTTTTTGTTTTAGTAGTGTATACTTGTCTTGTGTAGAAATTGATACAGGTGTAAGTTTGTAGTTTTAGTAGCGTATACTTGTCTTGTGTAGAAATTTATACAGGTGTAGGTTTGTTGTTTTAGTAGTGTATACTTGTCTTGTGTAGAAATTTATACAGGTGTAGGTTTGTTGTTTTAGTAGTGTATACTTGTCTTGTATGTAGAAATTTATGCAGGTGTAGGTTTGTACTTTCATGAAAATGTGAGAGTTGGGTTTAAAATGTAAGATCACAAAAATAACTTGTCTAAAATAAACCAGGGGGATCTCCCAAAGTTTGATCATATTTCCTTACTTTTTTACTATCCCTATTTGCAGGTTTTACATTTCCAATTTTTTATTTATTTTGTTTTCAAAAGTAATACATAGCAGCACTTTTTAGTATTCCTTTCAATTTAGCAAGCAAGTCAAAAGTCACATTGTAATGTAGTTTCAACAATGTCAATATACAACCAATATCATTTTCCTTCTCATTGTAATATAGTTTCACAATGTCAATAAACAACCAATATCATTCTTCTTCACATTGTAATGTAGTTTTAACAATGTCAATAAACAACCAATATCATTCTCCTTCACATTGTAATGTAGTTTCACAATGTCAATAAACAACCAATATCATTCTCCTTCTCTCATTATTTTTC
>NW_013677298.1:0-2080 GCF_000517525.1 Limulus polyphemus | reverse complement strand
AAACAACCAATATCATTCTCCTTCACATTGTAATGTAGTTTTAACAATGTCAATAAACAACCAATATCATTCTCCTTCACATTGTAATGTAGTTTTAACAATGTCAATAAACAACCAATATCATTCTCCTTCACATTGTAATGTAGTTTCACAATGTCAATAAACAACCAATATCATTCTCCTTCTCTCATTATTTTTCATTGTCTTCTACGACAGGAGAAGCGAGGGTGCTTTCTTTTACAGTCTCTTTTAGTTCATCGACTTTTTTTAAAGCTTTATCTCTTTCAGCTTGAAGATTTTTTTTGCATATAAAATTTCCCTCTCTTGTTGCTGTATTGATGTTTCATCACTGGTTTTTATTACTACTCATGATTTGCCTGTTTATTTTTTTAGAGTGCATTTTCTTTGTTTTAGGACATCCATCCCATGTCTCTCATATCTTTCTTTTCATATTTCTTGACCTTCACGTTTCTTCACTTACCTCCCATATTTCTCAGTTTTGCTCCAACATCTCGTGACTGTAATCTCTCTTAACATTCCATCTGCTATAATATTCAACACTATTACAGAAACCATGGAACTTGAAAACAACCTTGAATCGATTAAGACTAGGTTAGTATTTTAAGGTACCAATACACTGTAACTGTTCTAATGGATATTCCAACCTCATTCATCTTACTTCATTACAGCTTACACTGGACTTTTGATTTATATACTACAGTTTGACATAAGAATTATAATTATCATTAAATTTGTAGTTTGGCACCGTAAACAAAATACGCAGTGAAACGACCTCATATTAATCCGTTAATGTTAACATTAGACTTGAGAAGCCTAATGACATAATGGTTATAATATAATGTCCAGATAATAAAAGTTGAACTTCAGATCCTAATTTAATGTTTTATACTTTTAGTAATACAATTAATCACTGAAAAGAAGTAGATAAAAATGCTTTATACACTTTTAATATATTGATTTATTTTACCTTAGGCCCACTTCAGGCAAAGAACAAAATACATTTGACTGTGGTGGAGAATCTGTTGGAACATAACATAACACGAGATGCACAGAGCAAGACAAGTTGATAATACCTAACAAAGTATACATAAAACATTGTTAGCAAAGATATTAGTGAACTGAACATACAACAACTTTTCACCATTTTGTATGTTAGACTACTGTGATTTGTTACCCTGTATGTTAGACTATTGTGATTTGTTACCCTGTATGTTAGACTACTGTGATTTGTTACCCTGTATGTTAGACTATTGTGATTTGTTACCCTGTATGTTAGACTATTGTGATTTGTTACCCTGTATGTTAGACTATTGTGATTTGTTACCCTGTATGTTAGACTATTGTGATTTGTTACCCTGTATGTTAGACTACTGTGATTTGTTACCCTGTATGTTAGACTACTGTGATTTGTTACACATGAACAGCAAGTGTACATTGATAGATTATTTGCCCCTTTGGATCAGTTACTACAGTGATATGATGTCATGCCAACTGTGTCATTGTATCAGTTACTACAGTGATATGATGTCATACCAACTGTGTCATTGTATCATTTACTACAGTGATATGATGTCATGGCAACTGTGTCATTGTATTGTTCCATTTTCTTACTGGTCAACAGAAAGTTGCATCTCCAAGCATGTATTTTACCATTTTCCTACCAGTCAACAGAAAGTTACATTTCAAAACATCTGTTGTACCATTTTTGTACTGGTCAACATTTACTGTACCAATTTCTTTGAAATTGTATTGAGTTGTTACCTGCTCCGTCAGCAAAGTTTCTTACAAAGCATCTTGCATTATACATCTATTAAACCTAATCAGTGCAATAAATGTGTCATACACAAATCAGTTCAATACATGTGTTAGAAAAGAATAATGTTGTACATCTATTAAACCTAATCAGTGCAATAAATGTGTCATACACAAATCAGTTCAATACATGTGTTAGAAAAGAATAATGTTGTACATCTATTAAAACTAATCAGTGCAATAAATGTTTCATACACAAATCAGTTCAATACATGTGTTAGAAAAGAATAATGTTGTACATCTATTA
>NW_013677297.1:10585-14131 GCF_000517525.1 Limulus polyphemus | reverse complement strand
AAGTTTCACCATAGTTATCCAACTATCGGGTACTTTCTGTGGTAAGTTTCACCATAGTTATCCAACTATCGGGTACTTTCTGTGGTAAGTTTCACCATAGTTATCCAACTATCAGGTACTATCTGCGGTAAGTTTCACCATAGTTATCCAACTATCAGGTACTTTCTGTGATAAGTTTCACGATAGTTATCCAACTATCAGGTACTTTCTGTGATAAGTTTCACGATAGTTATCCAACTATCAGGTACTTTCTATGATAAGTTTCACGATAGTTATCCAACTATCAGGTACTATCTGTGGTAAGTTTCACCATAGTTATCCAACTATCAGGCACTTTCTGTGGTAAGGTTCACGATAGTTATCCAACTATCAGGCCTTTTCTATGTTCTTACGTTATTATAGAACCACCTCCGAAGCACATTTTAAAACCTCCAATCAGAACGGTTAATCTTAGCTTATTCAAAACTTTTTTTAGAAGAACATAATCTCGAAACTAATTATTCACGAGTTCTTACAATAATTTGATTAAATTAATTCATAGAAATGATCTATTAAGAAAATTGCCAAGGGCGAATCAATGTTAGTTCCCTTCGATTGTCATTTGTGGACAATTGTCAATTCAGCGATTGTTGTAATTATTTTAACCAATGTTACAGCTCATCATCAAACTTATTTAATGAGCTGAGTAAGGCTGGAGATGACTTATGGAGAATTCCAAACATTATTATTATTGTCTAAACTGCTGGCTGAACACCAAACGACATAAGATACGTCCGAAAGCTTGCAAATCACGGAGAGTTATGGTTTAATTATCTAGAGACGGTCATTTGAAATTTAATCTCCTACAAGGTGAAAATGGGACATAGTGTCGTCAGTCGAGCACGGATTCAGAAACACGTGATTCCAGGAAACGCCGGCAGGTTTTGCAGATGACTGGTTTGGTTCGTTTTGAATTTCGCGTCTGGGAAGTTTTCACGAAGGTAACACCTTGTTTCTCTGGCTGTATGAAGACTTGCCCCGTCCTGTTGGAACTACTGTGTTTGTAAAAGAATACCTACATAGAGACTGTTTGCGTGGTTGAGGAAGGTAGAATACCGCAATCATTTGACGATTTCTCTTTACGAGGTTGTAGAATGCCCCCCCCCCCATATTCACCTGATTTGTTACCTCCAGACTTATTTTTATGGGGTTATCTAAAAGACAGAATATATGCTAACCCCATGCCCCGGGCTATTAATGAGCTCAAGGACAATAGCTGGCGGAAGATTCGGAACATCCCCCGAAGTGATGAACAGTATGGTCGTCTGAATGCAGGCTGTTATCGGTAAACGTGGAACTCACGTTGAACACGTGATGTAAAAAGGGATTATGGGAACATAACGTTTCACCATTAGTCTTTAAATAAATACATTCATTATTTGGCAGTCACCAGATCTTGTACTTTTTAAACGTGATAATAGAATCATTAGTTCTTCCTCTTCAGTTCTTGTCGTTGAAAAATTTATCTTCCCCTCACAATAACAATATAATGATGAGGTTCCTCATATTGTACCAAAAAAAAAGACACGGTAAGTAGCAATAGAACACACTACAAGAGTAATTTTTATTACCAATTATTGTCGAAATGAAACGGTTTTTAAAACGAACAGATTCAATTAGTGAGGCTTAACGTTCATCATAAATTACATCATTTTTTTTTTTTACAAAACTCGTCGTCTTTATTGCTTTAATGACAATTTCTCTGCCATAAAGAGACTGCTTAGTAGAAAACACCGTTAATAATATATTCTTAGTATGAAAACCAGAACATATTTCCCTCACGTTTCATATAGCTGATAATCAGTTACCTGATGGAGCTGTACTTCTGCACTATCTGGTGGTTTTTAGGCTCTTTTTTTTCTCTCTCTCTTGCTAATCAGCTTATAAAGGGTGTGTATTGTTCAGGAGAATCCAAGGGTCTCATTAGTGCACGTGTATATACGGTGCAGTTTTTCGTTATCACGTACAGTCATCTACAGTAATGAATTTAACTTTTCTTTGTGTGTGTGTGTGTTTACCCAAGCAGCAAGAGAGAATGGTTTTAGTTAGGTTCTGGAGATTTGGTGGGGGAAACAGGAAACAATGGAATTAAGAAACACATTAGATGCATGCTAAAAAAGTGAAAAGACGAAGAGTGTTGAAGTCGGACGTTTTACGAATATTAAAAAACAAAACAAATACGAAACAAAAATTTTGGGTTGAGTTTTGTAGCTCTGTTTACATATCTGTTAACGGCTCTGTTCTTCGTATATACAAGACATTTCTGGGTGATGATTCTGGTGTTCTTGAAGGAGTTGAAAGTTCTCACGACCTTATCGCAATACTAAGAGTTACAGCAGAAAAATGGAGGTCATTCTTAGATCTTATGTGTGTATAAACATATATATATATATATATATATATATATAAGTATAACAAACAGAGTATATATATATATCCCGGTTTCATGTTAGTGAATGACACTTACGTTTACGTAGCTTAACTTATTGTGGGAACATTATATATGATGTTGATGGTTTCTCTTTAAGATACTTGTGGAGTATTGTTTCTGAGGTTTATTATTGTTTCTCTTTAAGATACTTGTGGAGTATTGTTTCTGAGGCCTATTATTGTTCCTATCTCAGATACTTGTGGAGTATTGTTTCTGAGGCCTATTATTGTTTCTATTCCAGATACTTATGGTGTATTGTTTCTGAGGTTTATTATTGTTTCTCTTTAAGATACTTGTGGAGTATTGTTTCTGAGGCCTATTATTGTTCCTATCTCAGATACTTGTGGAGTATTGTTTCTGAGGCCTATTATTGTTTCTCTTTAAGATACTTGTGGAGTATTGTTTCTGAGGCCTATTATTGTTTCTATTCCAGATACTTATGGTGTATTGTTTCTGAGGTTTATTATTGTTTCTCTTTAAGATACTTGTGGAGTATTGTTTTAGAGGCCCACTATTACTTGTCGATGAGATACTTGTAGAACATTGTTTCTGAGGAAAGTTATTATTTCTCTCTGAGATACTTGTAGAACATTGTTTCTGAGGGAAGTTATTACTTCTCTCTGAGATACTTGTAGAACATTGTTTCTGAGAGCGATTTAAAATATAACACTTTTCTAGATAAAAAAAACAACAAAAAAACATGTGGGTCCTTATCATTTCCTCATTGGTAACTAAAACATATAAAACTCCTGAATACCCAAATCTCTTACTCCTACACGTGATATCTTAGAGAGAGAGAGAAATTAAGACCTCAGCTCCTGAATACCCAAACCTTGTCCTGTACATCATACTTCAGGAAGGGTAAGACCCTATCTTTTATATACCCAAATCTTCTTATACACGTCATACTTCAGGAAGGGTAAGACCACACCTCTTAAATACCCAAATCTTCTTATACACGTCATACTTCAGGAAGGGTAAGACCGCACCTCTTAAATACACAAATTTTCTTATACACGTCATACTTCAGGAAGGATAAGACCCTATCTCTTAAATACCCAAACTTTCTTATACAC
>NW_013677297.1:6953-9889 GCF_000517525.1 Limulus polyphemus | reverse complement strand
AAAACATGCCAGCTAGAGTATTACTTCTCTGACAGAAGAGGCTTTTATATAAAACATGCCAGCTAGAGTATTACTTCTCTGACAGGAGAGTCTTTTATATAAAACATGCCAGCTAGAGTATTACTTCTCTGACAGGAGAGTCTTTTATATAAAACATGCCACCTAGTGTGTTACTTCTCTGACAGGAGAGTCTTTTATATAAAACATGCCACCTAGTGTGTTACTTTTCTGACAGGAGAGTCTTTTGTATAAAACATGCCAGCTAGAGTATTACTTCTCTGACAGGAGAGTCTTTTATATAAAACATGCCACCTAGTGTGTTACTTCTCTGACAGGAGAGTCTTTTATAAGTAACACACTAGGTGGCATGTTTTATAAAAGACTCTCCTGTCAGAGAAATGTTTTATATAAAAGACTCTACTGTCAGAGAAGTAACACTCTAGATGTGTGTTTTATAAAAGACTCTACTGTCAGAGAAGTAATACTCTAGCTGGCATGTTTTATATAAAAGACTCTCCTGTCAGAGAAGTAACACACTAGGTAGCATGTTTTATACAAAAGACTCTCCTGTCAGAGAAGTAACACACTAGGTGGCATGTTTTATATAAAAGACTCTCCTGTCAGAGAAGTAACACACTAGGTGTCATGTTTTATATGACACTCTAGATGTGTGTTTTATAAAAGACTCTACTGTCAGAGAAGTAATACTCTAGCTGGCTCATACTTCAGGAAGGGTAAAACCCTATCTCTCAAGTACCCTAATCTTCTCCCATATGTCATCATACCTTAGATGATAAGATCCAATATTTTAAAATTATAATCACAAAAGCTAAAATACAAATTTTAAAATAGTTTTATCGAACTAGTTTATAGTTTTCACGATTTTTTTTGTTTATTTCTTTTAAAGCACAAAGTTACACAATGGGCTATTTGTGCTCTACTCACCGCAGGTATTGAAACCCTATCCTTAGTGTTATAAGCCAACTAACTTATCGCTGAACCACCTGGGGAAAGCATTTTTACGATTAGTCCTAGGAAAGTTTTACGAATAGTTCTGTCATGTAATTTAACACATTTTTTATGTTTATTTCTTTCAAAGCACAAAGTTGCACAATGGGCTATTTGTGTTCTACTCACCACAGGTATTGAAACCCGATCCTTAGTGTTATAAGCCAACTAACTTATCGCTGAACCACCTGGGGGAAGCATTCTGACGATTAGGCCTAGGAAAGTTTTACGAATAGTTCTGTCATGTAATTTAGCACATTTTTTTTTGTTTTGTTTTTATCTCCTATCAATTAAATGAAAATAATCAATTTAGAGAAATAAATATATATATATCCATTTGTCAACCAAAATTTGTATTTAAACAATTCAAACAATCTACTAATCACTGGAATACCATAGTTTAACTCGTAAAATTAAATAAACAGCAAGATTTAACACAATAAACAGCTTTTTTCTTACGAAGTGTTATAAAGTCCAAAGCTATATCACAGGATCAATCCGCGCCAAATCTTTATAGAATAATTTTTTTTAAAGTATTAAAATATTATATCCACCTGGTGTAGATGTAATTAATGCATATTGAAAATCACTTTATCCAGGTTATTATTATTATTATTAGGTCACTACATTCTTTGTATATGGATATATATTGTGACTAAAGTATAATTAGGGTTAGTGATGATTTTATTATGTAATGGAGATGATACAAATAAAAATTTCAAGGTCCTGAATTTAAATCTTGAGCATTAAGTTTTGTGGCAGATAGTTGATGGAAATTAGCCCATTTTTTTTTAGGTTCTAAAATGTTGAATTGTTTATTTTCATATTTTGAAATAATCCTTTCTAGTCGAAACGTTAGGCTAGAGACTCGTTTTTTGTGTAGATTCGATAGGTAGTTATTTTATTGAATATGAGATAAACGAGAGAGAATAATAATAAAATCAATATCTCCTCTCCTCTCAACTGAAAAGGAAATCTGTATCGGTCCAGGGAGCTCTTGATAATAATGTTTTGGTTTTCTTGCTTGAGATGTCACTTTCTGCTGGCAACTGCTCGAAACCGACACAAGAGGGCTTTCTGCACGAGCACCCTTGTCCATTACGGCAGCAGAAATGAATTGTAGCTGTACACTTATCTAGGCCAATTGGTAGCAGCTTAGTGTGTGATCAGAAGGTTGATTGTGACAAATTATACCTCAAAACTCTATCGGTGAGAATTTCAAGTAAAGGTCTTTCTTTATACTTGTCCTTTCTCTTTTCTTATAGCTTTCAAATGATTGATACTCTTAGGAACTTGCTCACAGAGTTTCTTTTAGAATAAAAAAAATGGATTCAAAAAGTCTGACCTGTTGCCTTTGATAATAAAATAACAGTGATTCTCTTAAACTTCAAAAATAACACACAGAATAAAATATTTTTTTTTAGCTTTTACATGAAACGGTCTACACGTTTAGAAACGTTTTACATATCTTCTACATTTAACGCAATATATTACAGTGGCCCACTGGCAAGGTTCGAAGAAGGTTTTGAAGAATTCGACCTCAATTCAACTTGAATCATTATACACAGAGTAATAAATGAGACTAGTAAAGTTACTTTCAGTCCATAGAAGCAAGCGATCAATCAGCAAAATAACAACAGGCTTATGATAAATGATAATTACTCTTAGCTTATTTTAACAGGGAAGATGCTATTCCCATTCGCGTCCCCATCCATCCTTCTCCCTTGTGTGATTGTTGAGGCATTCACGTGTGAAAGAATCTTTAAATATATATTTTCCAAAAAAACAAAACAAAAAAACTTCGTGTTCAAATAATTAACGATATGGATGTATGTTTTATAAAAGACTCTACTGTCAGAGAAGTAACACTCTAGGTGGCATGTTTTATAAAAGACTCTCCTGTCAGAGAAGCGTGTATAAGAAGATTT
>NW_013677297.1:0-5953 GCF_000517525.1 Limulus polyphemus | reverse complement strand
TAGATGTGCGTCTTTTATAAAAGACTTTTACTTCTCTGACAGGAGCACTTTAAATGTGCATATTTTTAAATATTCTGCTATCTAAAAGTGAACACTGGGCTTTACATAAAGGAACAAATACATCATAGTATTGGTAATGAGATAACGAGTATCAATATAAATATTAATTTGATAGATAATGAATGAGCAGATGTTACGATTTTAAAGAATTTTCTAATTGTAAACATATTTAAGGCCTAGCTTCAATCTAATCAAAATTCAAATAGCACATGATATTAGCGTAATCCTGTGAAACGTAATGTCAGTATGGTTCTGTGATTTGAACGGTTGATAAATAAAGCAAAAATTCATTAATATGGAGATTTTCATAAGTAAAACACTCTAATTAAATAAAATTAACATTTTTAAAAAACTTTAATAAATGATTAGAAATACCACACAGCGGAAGACAGGATTAATTAAACTGGATATATTTGTTTCTTGCAGTTTTCCTGAGGGATAAACCAGTCCTTTAACAATGTTGAAACTTAAAACCTTACGTAATTTAGATATTTTGGTGTTTAAAATAGCAAGTCCTTGTTCAGTATTCGTTTAGAACCTTTATCGTGGGGGAATAGACGAACAGAGAGTTAAAAACAAAATAATATGTGATTATTTGGAACCCCCCCCCCCTCCGTTGGTGTGGGTGGTATTGGGTGTTAGCGCCAGAAAAAAAATCAAGAATTTGGCAACGCCCACTTTTAGTCTAAAGGAATGACCGAGAAACAGGGCGTAGGGGGTTGTAAACTTTATGATTGTGTTGTTATGGCTAGTTAGCTTAGTGATTAACGACGTTTTGAAAGAAGTTTTAGTTCGAAAAAAAAAAGCGATGGATGAGAGATAATCATGAGAACGGGTTATTACTTTTCAGGGAAAAGATGGTTAAATATAGAGAAAACTTTGTGATAAGTAGAGGCGGCTTCTTAGACACGTGAATTTATGATATTATAAATACATTATGTGACTGTGAAAACAATACTGCATTTAATAAAGATAATTATGATTTGAATATTTGGAGAACAATTTAGGTAATTTACACAGTTTCTAGGAATTGGAATAGATGGGTTGTTGTAAGATAAACTTAACTCAAAATCATTATTTCAACGCTCTGTAATTCAATAGCGCACATGCGATCAGTTTCGGTGTATTAAAAACCCTTGTAAAATCATTGGGAGTGGGTGTGTGTAACATTAGCATCATATGGCTTTAACGTCAGGCTTTAAACTGATTCGTCGGAAACTAACAGAACTGGAATAATTATTCATTTTTGTCCGAAATTATTTGTTCCTCTTAAAAGGCCAGCTCTTAACCTTGGAAACGTTTTAGGGAAAATATAAGCACGTTCTATTTACTTAGCCCCCCCATCACCCCCGTCTCCCGGTGGGAGAACGGTAAGTTTACGGATTTAAAACGCTAGAATAGGGAGTTCGATTTCCCCACAGTGGACACAACAGATAGTTCAATGTGGCTTTGCTAAAATAAAACAAACAAATAATACGGTGGCTCAACGGTAAATCTGTGGGCTGATAACGCTAAAAATTGGATTTCGATACTCTTAGTGGGCATTACACACATAACCCATTGTGAAATTTTGCGCTGAAAAAAAAATCGATTTAGTTAGACCCCCAGTGGCTCAGCGGCAAGTCTATGGGCTGATAACGCTAAAAATCGGGTTTCGATTCCCGCGGTGGACACAGCAGGTAGTGTACTTTACCGATTATGTTTTTCAATATCATACGAGTATTTTACATTTTAATAAATAACGTTTCTTCTTCTTTATTTTAAGAGTATTTTTAAGGTACGTATTCATAGCAAGTTAAGCCTTTTTTACAGCAAATTTTGTGTTCCCATATTTCCCGGTTTTTTTTTTTAACTGCAGAATTATTTTTCAGAAACGGTTGGATTGCGGGTTCGGGTATAAATTCATACTGGACAGATCACACACGTCCACGTTCTTCCCAAATCGTTTTTCATTCCCGAGTGCAAAAATTCACAGACCCGTATTAACTGACAGGAAATCTGATTTAGCGAACTCTCTGTAGTACCTGCTACGCATAAAGCCTTCAGCATACAGACGTACTTTCTTTTAGGAGAGGTGAAAAGTGATCTTATTCTTAGTGAAAAAAAAATACTCTAAGGTTCAAGTAAACAATTGTGATTCTAAATATATGGGACAGCTGCTTCCGCCTGCAATACAAAGCAGTTGTCAATCCTGTGAGATATACACAAAATTACTGGTGGAAAACACCTGGATAGTCTGATTTATAATCCAATTTCTAAACGTCTGCAAAAGTTGCTTGTTACTAAAAGTTGTGTCCAGTGCTTAGGAAGAATAAACGTTTGAAAATGTGGTCTTTGTTTCGGAGTAATAATTTGATTCATATGAGTATCGCCCCCTTGGTGGGACAGCGGTAAGTATACAACTTATAAGGATCAAATCTAGGGTTCGATGCCCGAGGTGAAGACGGCAATAAGGCTCAAATCTATGGTTCAATGCCCAAGGTGAACACAGCAGATAACCCAATGTGGCTTTGCACTGAAACAAGCAAATAAACATATGAATATCATGCTTGCGAAACCCTGGTGGTGAGTAGTATAGGTTATAGATACAGCGTATAGGGGTATATAACATCATGTAAATATAGACTCACCAGATAAATTTTCACAGTCGCATTTTATTCTTCAAAAGCTCCATGTTTTATTACATTATCTCACAGTTGTGTGATTTGCTTTGATTTACTGTTGTTTTACACTAACGTGGCTGAAATAGTTAATCACATTTTTAAAAAGTTGATCAATTTTTCGCTCTATTATTCCCTTATGGGTCATAAATTTATGTTTAGATATTCTAAACAACTCTGCGTATGATTGTTGGGGACCAAAGTATACAGTGACTACATATACACCAATAGAAAAGCTAACAGATATCTCAAGAAGCTCGTTAGAGAAAACTGTTGTTGTATCAATTTGTTTTAAATACACAATTGTAGCTAGAGTAGTGTGTCCTTAAGTCAGAAAAATCTGTAATTCCAGAGAGATTTTTAAAACTTTTTTTCTTCTGGCTCAACATTTCAGTTTGAAGCCTTCCACTTGGAGCTCCGCTCACAATGACATGCGCTTTAAAACTATGTTCTTGGCTCAACGTTTCGGTTTTAAGCCTTCCACTTGGAGCTCCGCTCACAATGACATGCGCTTTAAAACTATGTTCTTGGCTCAACGTTTCGGTTTGAAGCCTTCATCCTGAGTTCCACTCACAGAGAAAAACATTTTAAAGCTAAAAAAATCAACAAAATTCAGGACATTTCCACGTTTTAAAAATCTGTATAAAGATACACGAAGTTTAACCTAAGATCGTTTCTTAGTTCTGAGTCATACCAACAATAACCTAAGATAGTTTCTTAGTTTTGAGTGATACCCCAGAGAGTTCTCACTAATTATTATATGTTTATATCTTTTGAACAATTTGTTTTTGAAATCAAGTACTTGAAAGTTGTCGAAGTACAGGAATCCTAAAGTTCTAACATCTGTTTTTAAAATTTCTCTTAATTTGTCCAATAAGATACTACTCTGATTTCAATAAATTAAAGTTAACACGATACAAAATAACCATCAGTCTAACGAGATAGATAGACAGATGAATGAATGAACAGTTAACTACCAGATACTTTTTATCTTCTGTAGTTGGTCAGAAAAACAAAACACTTTAATTATTAAATCATTGTTGGTATGACTCAGAACTAAGAAACGATCTTAGGTTATTGTTGGTATGACTCAGAACTAAGAAACGATCTTGGATATTGTTGGTATTACTCAAACTAAGAAACAATCTTGGATATTGTTGGTATTACTCAAAACTAAGAAACGATCTTGGATATTGTTGGTATTACTCAAAACTAAGAAACGATCTTAGGTTATTGTTGGTATCACTCATAACTAAGAAACGATCTTGGATATTTTAGTATCACTTAGAATTAAGAAATGATCTAAGGTTATTGTTGGTATTACTCAAAACTAAGAAATGATCTTAGGATATTGTTGGTATCACTCATAACTAAAAAACGATCTTGGATATTTTTTCATCGAATTTGGTTAATTTTGTCTTATTTTTACTAACTGATCGAGAGTTAAGAATATCCTAAGATCGATTTTTAGTTCTGAGTGATACCAACAATATCCTTAGCGTGTTTCTCAGTTCTGAGTGGTACCAACAATATCCTAAAATCGCTTCTTAGTTCTGAGTGATATCAACAATATCTTTATATTATTTCTCAGTTCTGAGCGATACCAACAATATCCTTAGATCGTTTCTTAGTTCTAAGTGATACCAACGATATCCTTAGCTTGTTTCTCAGTTCTGGGTGATTTCAACAATATCCTTAGCTTGTTTCTCAGTTCTGAGTGATACCAACAATATCCTTAGCTTGTTTCTCAGTTCTGAGTGATATCAACAATATCCCTAGCTTTTTTCTCAGTTCTGAGTGATACCAACAATATACTTAGATCGTTTCTTAGTTCTAGGTGATACCAACAATATCCTTAGATCATTTCTTAGTTCTAAGTGATCTGATAAAGTAACATATCATAAGTAATAGTTAGGTTAATAAAATAAATATAAATATTAGAAACCAGTTTACGTATTTTTTGAATTAACTGAATCCCCCAGAGTTAACTGAATCCCCCTGAAGAAATAAAGGAGATAATTAGAAATCTAAAAAAAGGGTCATACTAAACAATTCATTTTGAAATACAAATTTTCTTAGGAGGAACAAAACGCGTATTTCGTTTACCTTTACCAATGTAATTAGCTACCAAACGCAACTGTTATTCAAAGAACGCAACCTTATTTAACGCGCGGGAACAGACAAATTCTTATCAGCCTATTCGCGACAACGTGAATTGATTGAAGGATGAAGGACTAAAAGATTTATCAAAGCAATTTAGAGCAAATAAAAAGTCAGAACTGAAGAAAAAAGACTGGTTACGTAAGTCTGTTGTTCTCAGTTGAGTCATGGAGAGGACGTAAAGAATTTGAAAAATGACAAACCTCGTGAATGACGGGCTTTCTGGATACATTGAGAAGACCAATGGACAAAGTTGAACTTTTTATATACAGAGATATGAAAACTACAAACTTTTAAACCTTCTGTTGAAAACTAAGCATACGAAACATTAAAATAAGATGGTTACTAATCGTTTAGAGACGTGCATTCATCGAACTGATTGTACGATCGTTTGGTATGCAATTCGTTTGGTACTCTCAATCCCAGCGATTCCTCATGCGACACACACACGGGCTAAACTACCACGTTCAACACCCCAAGTTTTAAGTACGGTCACTCCTAATTTACTACTGCTGACCAGAGGGACGTCAGCTAGTCAGCAGAACCTAACGATTACATCGTATGGCAAGGTTGGCTATCACAGTTATAATGCCCCCGAAACTCGTATGCAGAGCGTGTTCAATGGAAAATCGAGGCTCGATCCTTGGAATTAAGAAATTATTATTGCGGCAAGTAATAAGGAAACATTGAAAAGTGAATTCCCTATATAAAAAACAAACAAAAACAATTTCAATAAAACTGCCCACCAAAGAAGTGAAACTACAAGTTTGACCGTCATGGAATACTACAAATAAAGTGAAACTTCAAGTTTGACCGTCATGGAATACTACAAATAAAGTGAAACTACAAGTTTGACCGTCATGGAATACTACAAATAAAGTGAAACTACAAGTATGACCGTCATGGAATACTACAAAAGAAGTGAAACTACAAGTTTGATCGTCATGGAATACTACAAATGAAGTGAAACTACAAGTTTGACCGTCATGGAATACTACAAATATAGTGAAACTACAAGTTTAACCGTCATGGAATACTACAAATAAAGTGAAACTACAAGTTTGACCGTCATG